>NC_056729.1:1671984110-1671986610 GCF_019279795.1 Protopterus annectens
TAAACAAAGTGCAAATGTTGTTACAGACCTTAGGACATGTTCATAATATTTCCTTTGTGACATTAACAGAAGTGGAGCAACAGCTATTGAATAAAGGGCTTAAATATATTCCTGGCTTTTTTGTTAATGAAGACAGTGTGGTGGACGATGTATTAGCATTTTGTCATATACTTAATCTAAAACTGTATTTTGGTTCACAGAATAGGACTCAAAGATCTATTGATTTTCGTTTACGAAAGTCTAAATTTATGCCCCCAATGGATAAACATGTATCAATATTCCAGGAATCGGTTATTAAAGATTTGCATTTTAAGAAATGTGAAGCTTAAATATTGAATCAAAACCGAACTGCTGAAGAACAACAGGCATTTAAGAATTTGAAGAATAACACAAATATTGTCATTGTTCCAGCAGATAAGGGTGGGGCAGTAGAAGTTATGGATGCTGAATATTATGGATCAGAAGCATATAGCCAGTTAAAAGATGCCAGACATTACATGCCTATGCCACCTGACCCCACCTTTCGTTTTAAAAAAGAGATTGACACATTTTTGGATCTGGCATGTGATGAGGGAGTGATTTCATCACAGACAAAACAACATTTAATAGTTGATGACCCCCAGAAACAAATCCTCTGTTTGTTATCCAAAATTCATAAGAATTTGCAGAAGCCACCGGGTAGACCGATAGTGTCTGCTTTAGGATCCCTGACTGAACCACTTTCAGTTTTCTTAACTGAACATCTGCAACCATTATTAAGGGTGGTTAGATCAAGAATTCAGGATACGACAGAATTTTTCAGAAAAATAGAAGATTCTCAGTTGGAGTCACATTGGCTACTATGCACATTAGATGTGACAGCATTACATACAAGTATCCCATATTGGGCTGGTTTAGAAGCTGTTAAATATTGGTTGGAGAAGGTGGATATATACCCACCAGGCTTCAACACATTGTTATTGTGCATGGTTGAACACGTGTTAACCAAAAATGTTATATATTTTCAAGGAGACTGTTATTGGCAGGTTCAGGGAACAACAATGGGGGCATCTTTTGCCCCCATGTATGCTGATTTGTTTATGGGCTACTTGCTTATATATGACAACTCACATAATATTTTTTTGTCCGAGATAGATATCTGGAGAAGATTTCTTGATGACCATTGGTTAATTTTGGTGTGGTGATGAAAAATATCTATTAGAGTTTGTTTAATACCCGAACGAAAATAAGTGGGGAATTGAATTCACCCTTAATATGGATATGCGCCAAATACATTTTTTGGATGAAACAGTCACAAGAAATAATGACAGTACATTGGCATCCAAGATATTTCGTAAATATCCACAATATAATAATTTGTTGTTTGCTACTAGTTTGCATCCCCGCCATATTGTTGAAAATATAACAAAGTCTCAATTTTTACAGGCAAAAAGAATTTGTTCTACTCCAGATAGTTATCAATATTTTGGGGATGATCTCACACAAAGATTTTTGGTTAGGGGCTATCAAAATAATGATATCAAGTTAGCAAAAAAATGGGTGGCCAGTCGGGATAGGTCTGAAATGCTTGAATATCATGGCAAAAGGTGATGAAAATATCATTAGGTTTGTAACTACGTATGGTAGGAATATTAATATTATCAGGGATACCACCAACCAAAGTTGGAATATTCTGTTATCCAATGAAGAATTGTCTAGTCTGCTTATGGTGAAATGCCAGTTTTCATATAGGAGAGGGTGAACATTAGGCTTTTATTTTAACCACTACACATGGGGTAATAGGGACCAAGGTACAGGACAACAGCTTACGTTGACTGGATCATTACAGTGTGGGTATTGTTCATTATGTAGACATATGTTGAAAACAAAACAGTTTTCTAGTAAGAACACTAGTAGAGTACATGACATCAGATTTTTTGTAAATTGTGGATCAGATTGGCTGGTATATCTAATGATATGTTCATGTGCTGCCTTTTATGTGGGGCAGACTTCGAGATCCATGTGTGTCCGTATGTCTGAACATCTTAGTGACATCCGGAATAAACACACATCAAATGCCCTATATAAACATACACTCAAGCACATAATGTGAGGCTTCATTTCATGAATATTGATAAAGTATGGGGAGACAGGACAAATAAACTGGGGTGGCATGCAATATTAAATAAAAAGGAGAGGGGTTGGATCATTACACTTGGGGGTTTGTTTTCTCCAGGGCTTAATGACCACCTGTAATATATGTGTTTGATTACAGTCCTGATAAAAATTGATGTTGTTCTTGCTTTAAATGCTGATATATCATGGTGCAATGATAATTAATCACGGCATAAGTGACAGTGGTTTGTGCTTTTGTATTTATCACTGAAGAAGGCAAGGTTGCCGAAACTTGTCTGAATTTTATGGTGTTTCCTCAATAAAAGAAATTTGGATATGCTTACATGGTGCTGGCTTTGCTTTTTTGACTACAGTTGGCAATACCTCACATCATCACAGGGGTCTC
>NC_056729.1:1671991610-1671996610 GCF_019279795.1 Protopterus annectens
TGCTTTTTTTGGAGAAGACACCAAATGATTTTCTTTCATAGAAAAGGTGAAACAACTGAAAAAGGTACAGTAAAGTGTATCTCTGTCAGAGGAGACAATGTGAAACTACTGTTTAAAGAACTACCTGGCGATTCAATAAACTTCATGCAGACTTAGGGCGAAGCCTACACAGAGTTTACATGTTTGCATGATAAGCAGCATAGCTAATTGCATATGCATGCTGCATACCACGTTTAAATGTAAACAAGAGAGGTTTTGTTGCCAGCAACAGTGTTACTGTCCAGGAAACCATGTAAAGCAACACAGACAGCAGCAGACATGTAAACCTGTTTACCTACAGGCGAACTAGGTCTGCGTGTTTGTGCGGAATGCCACAATGATTACCAGGGTTATTAATAACGCAATATATATATAGTTCCAACACATTATATGTAAGCGTATACAGTGCAGAGTATTGTGGAAACCTGCTTCAAGCATACTGAACAACAGTTATGTAAATGATTGATAAGGATAAATAGACTGCATTATAAATAAACAGTTGGGGAAGTTTATGTATTGTATAGGGACACACAGATGACTTGTAGGAATGAGCACAGGGAAAGAGTACAGGTGAAACATTGTAACATGTGAAACATCTTAATGTACAGCAGATGAGGGCATATCAATGAAGACAGTTGTACCATGAACACTAATCATATATCGACATGATACAGTACTGACTGCACAGTTAATGCATATTATGTGACTATCACATAAGGTGACGTAACAATGGAGAAAATTCTTCGTGATATAAGCACCCTGACATACACAATGGAGAGGACATATATCAGGGATGGCATATACAATTGGGATTAGGTGCATATTGTGAAGCTGTGCAAAATGAGTTTCCTGAATATGACTTTAATATCAGCAGAGGTCTCAACCAGGTGGGACACATAGTAATAGGCTCATGGACAACAGTAGACAGAAGCACTCACAATCATGGACAATATCAGAATAATACCACCAATAATCCCATGCCTCTGACATAACATGTCAGACGGCGCAGTGGTGCAGTGGTAGCATTGTTGCCTCACAGCAAGAGGTTTTCTGGTTCGATGCTGGGCTGACTTTTGTGCGGAGTCTGCATGTCCTCCCTGTGTTCATGTGGGTTTCCTCCCACAATTCAAAGACATGCATCTGAAGTGTTTCTCCCCGGGCCTCTGCTGAAAATTGGTTTTGTTCCAAGTCAGACTTTCCTGGTAAACAAATGTTAAATAAAATAAAAAAATAACATATGCGATTGTGAGTGATCATAGATGGTTCTGTAAGAACACACTTGTACAACTATTATGAGTTGTCAGTAATCTGTGGGGGAGCCAACCACACAGTCCTGAAACTTTAACATCTGCCAGAGGTGTTAGGTGAGACACTGCTATACCTGTATGTGAGATTATTATCAATCCAGGCTAGTCAACAGGTGTGCATGGCATATATATAGCATAATCCACACTGTCATGAATGTAACCCATGCCATCAATGTTGTCAGTCAGCTATGTATGTATTGTGTGCATCACAGAAACATATATCACACATGCATCAGGTATAACAACGTGATGTGGGATCCACACTATCAGATACTAATGTTTATGCCACAAAAAGAATACTTAGGTATGGCCAATAAGATGTGTAAGAGCTCACTGTGGCAAACGTTTTTCACTTGAGTATTGCATTCCTAGAAGATGTGTAGGGAGGTACATGAAAAGGGGGGTGCACTGTACTCATTTACTGGTGTGATGAAGGCTGTGAACTATGGAAGTGTAATGCCTTTGATCTGTATGTCCTGCACATACTCAGGAGTTGTGTTACATACAAAGGAGTGGTCACCACTGTGGGCACATGCTGGTGGACATTCCGCGTACCATCTACCTGAGTACACGGGTCACATACTACTTGGTCTGATTATAGGGGTGTGCTGTCTAAAATATCATTAGGTTTTGCATTTGCTTTGGTAATGTAACAAATTCCCTCATGATTTTTGTTCATCTTATGTGTCTTTGTGGCTGTGGCAGCAATCCACTTGTGTGTGTTGATACTGTCTGTATTATAGTAATATCACACTTGGATTCAATGATAGTCCACAACCTACAGTCCTCCAGAAATCTGTTTGGACAAAGGATTTGTATGTCATTCTTGACATCTGTGACTTAAATAATGAACAGGAAAGGGACTAGCACACAGCCCTGAGGTATGGACCTGATCGCTGGACTCTAGGCATAAGTCACTTCACACAATTCAACATATTTATATGTCATATATGTGATCCAGGGGTCTATCCACTTGATGATATAGGTGTTTATGGCAACTTGTGACAGTGTCTTAATGGATTTGTGTCACATTCCTTGGCCTGTTCAAGTTCTGTGGAATGATAGTGTTGTCATTATGCATGCCTTTGTTGACCTTCCTGAGGATATCTAACAGATCTAACAAACATGGATGTAGCCTGAACAAATCACATATGTCTTTCACACATAGTTGGGATATTACTAGTATCCATTTAGAAAAGGTCCATGATGACATGTTGGTCTGCCTCACAGATGAGGAGAGTCAGGATGTGTCTATACATGGATGCATCAGGTGATGACCCCCTGACTGACCACAGATGAATGCATATTGATGTACACCCTTCTTTGGGAGCATATATTGTCTGGAGGCTGTGTGAAAGTATGGATCCAACCATGTCTGGTAGGTCCATGTTTTCAGTCACACTATAGACAATCTGTGTTGTTGTCATGGCCCATTGATTCTGTGTTATTAGCCGTACAGAGCACAAAGACATGCTGACTTCCTTAGCATAGAAACTGAGTAATGTTTGCATGTACACTTTGGCTGATGGCCAGTGGCAATAGGAGGGTGACATGTGAGACAAACTTTCAACTAGTGGATTGTCTGTTACTTCTGGTTGTGTATGTCTGGTGGCATCTGCATGCACTTCTGTGCTTAATTATGCATTGCACTTAATATTTCAAATGTATGGGAATAAATTATTTGTGTAAAGGCCTACAAATACAACCGTGGTCATTCATCACATTCCACACACTGGCATTATGCACACAATTGTACAACTGTAACAATGTCATGTACTTTCATCAGTTGCACAGCATATGCCTATATGTATATTTCATGGACAAGCTGTATTTGAGCAGCATGATGCCATATCAGGACACATTACAGACCAGTTGTTTGTGGCTCATTTGGAACATTTCCTGACACAAATGGTAATAGTCAGAAAATAGTGCCTCTGACCCCCTTAAAAAACCTTGCACATACAATGAATTCCACAAGCTTGCAATTGTATCAAAACATGTGATACATTGTTGTGTATATCACAGCATAACAACATGTGTATGAGATAAGACTTATATGACCATGTAATTAATATGAATGTATATTGATGTGTGTCAGAGCATTTAATGAGGGTCTATATTAGATCATCGAACACTGAAAACAGCGAATGAGGATTAATTGACCCTATTTCAATGAAAACTGAAACTGTCGAAAGCTCAGAACAGCGATTTCTTTCCTAGGGAAATAAATTGTTCCAACATAAATAAAAAGAAAAGTAAACAGTTGGGAACATTGTTTTATGTGGGGGCCTTCACCCCCACACCCCCCGATGTGGGGGGGGGCTGTGCTTCCCACACCTCCACTACTTAAATATACCAGCTCCGAGACTGCACTACGGTGCAGAACACAGCAAAACACCAAAGCGGTCAAGCAACTTCTTGCCCAGGGAAGGAATTCACTGTAAAGCCGCTTTGATGTTTTGCCTGTTCGCTGTTTGGTGTTCGACATTTACACATTTGACAGAATGTGTATTCAGTGTCCTAATAGGAACTCTTTAATGATGGTATGTAGACATTTGCACACCTATGCCATACTGCAGTTGTCACTGTGATGGTGGAATGTGAACTGTATCTGCTCCACTATAACAACACATGTTTTAACATGCCAGCAATATACATACAAGTGTATCGTACCATGTCACTCATGTCACTCAACAACAAGTACCGTTATGACTCTATCATAGTTCATGCTGGGATGAATTACCTGAGACATACCTCTCTGGACTATATGAAGAGACACATGACTGAACTCTTAGATTATGTGTACCAGGCAGGTATGACCCTACCCTAAGCAGCATTCTACCTTCACCCCAGATGATGCCACAATATAAACAAAATATTATCTACTTCAGCAATTGGCTTAGCTTTTGGTGTCAGTCCAGGGGATCCAGTATCTTGTCAGCCTAGGATGACATGGTCGACAGGCCACGCTGCCTTGCCAGATATGGTCTGCACTTGTGTCCTCTAGGCTGTCAGATACTGGCAAATATGCTTGCCTCCCCCGTAGTGCCCTTTTTAGGCAATGTCAAAGCAATAAAAGTTCTGACATAACAAAATCATCTGGAAGCAAACTCAAGGTTTTGCTGCACAGGAGGAAATTGCCAATCTGCTAGCTGACAGATTTGGTGCAAATCTCACCCCCTGGCCCCACCAGTAATATCCCAAAGTATACCTGACACCAATCCTCTGCCTAGTATCTCTAGAGATCAGGTCATATCTGCACTCTCCAAGGCTAAAAACATGGCCTCATTGTTACCAGATAACAACCCAGGTTGCTTAATAAGCAATCTAAAACAGGACCTAGTGGACCCACTTAGCATCCTCTTTAACCCTAGCCTGAGAACTGGCTTTGTTCCAGCAGAGTGGAAACCAGCAACAGTAATCCCCTTGCACAAAGGGGGGGTATAGACCGACCCTGAGAACTATAGACACATAAGTCTAACCAGTCTCCTTTGCAAGGCCATTGAAAGAATAATCATGGACCTTATCAACAAGGGCATAGGCAACTTCCAAATTCTAGACCCAGCATGATTTGGCTTCATTAAGGGTAGATCATACTTATTAAACCTAGTAGACTTCGTCAAGAAAGTCACTAAAGCCGTGGATGAAGGTAAG
>NC_056729.1:1672001610-1672069110 GCF_019279795.1 Protopterus annectens
AAGAGCAATACTTTAGCTAAAATAATAGTAATGTTGTGCTGCATACATATCCCTTGCTTCCCTCAGTCTCTGTAGATGCTCGGCATATGCATCTGTAGTCATCTTAATTTCTTGGTTAGCTGTTGAATAAAGAGGAAAAGAACAAGAAAATAACATTATTCATACCAGTCTTGCCTATATGCAGCTTTCTATCTACTATGAATTCCCTTTATCAGTATACTTACACATCTGTGGGATGTCAGCAGTCCTGAACTCATCCAGCCACTGGTTGAGGGTATCCAGCTTGCACCTTTTCAGGTCAATAAAATTATGTCTACACTATTCTGCAGTGTGTGGAATGCCAGTCGCACTGGATACAACCTTGGCCAGACTATTCCATGCCTCAGACGTGTACTGGGAGCCAGTATAGTCCCCCTGCAAGAGCCTTTGACTGTGGCACTTTACAAGGAGTCCACTGAAGATTCTAGACTAATCAGCTCCCCATATCTACACCCTGAATTGGGCACCTTCCCCTCTTCCACTAGACATGTCCAACGAAGGAAAACAGCAATAGTTCAGAGTGCATATTATTGCATTTACTGGTAGTGCACAAACCTGAACAACGATGCCAACCACATTTGTGTGATGATAAATGGAGAGCAACAGCGCCAAACAGAGAGGAAAGCAATTTTTTAAATTGGAAGGTTAATCTGGCACTTGACATTAGTTTGAGGATTGTTTGCTGCTGTAACTGTTAGGTGAAAAGAGACATGGAAGAGCTCTTGGATCATGTGGCCCAGGCAGGTATGACCCTAGCCCTGAGTAGCATCCTTCCTTCGCCCAGAATGATACTACAGTATAAGGACAAAAATGATTGACTTCAATAATTGGCTAAACTTCTGGTGTCATTCAAAGAGGATCCAGTATCTGTCTGCCTAGGACGACCTGATCGACAGACCACAATGCTTTGCCAGAGATGGTCTGCACCTGTCACCCCTGGGATTCAGGTTACTGGCTAAGGCTCTTGCCTCCCCTATAGTGCCTTTTTTAGGCAAAGTTTAAAGGACAAAACCACCACCATAACAGGTACAAGCATGGAAAATCTGAAGGTAATGTTACTCAATGCTAGAAGTCTAAACCTCAAAATGCACTCACTCGAGGCACTCCTAAAAATGGAGAACATTGATATCTGTGCAGTAACTGAGACCTGGTTCAAGGCTCCAGAGAGCACCCCTGCAATACCAGGCTACAACTCTTACCACACTTTTCGGCCACCAAACCAGGACCAAAACACTAAAGGTGGAGGAGTTTCCATATTCATCAAGGATATTCACAAAATCAGGCTAGTTGCCCAACACAATGCATATGAAATTCTCCAGGTGCAACTAACACTAGGTAAGACTGTAATCTAAATTGTAGCTTGCTACAGATCAAGTCAGAAGTGACAACCTTTGTGACACCCATGCAGATGGGAACTGAAAGTTCGACTGCTGAATCCTACACTAAGGCACTGTATGAGCACATCCACTTGTGAATAAATCGTGTCATCCCCAATAGAACCAAGATGTTCTCCTCCAAAAAAAGGAAGCCAATTTGGTGGTCCCTTGCCATAAACAAACTTTACAACAAAAGGAAGAAACTGTTGCAGAAAAGAGGAAAATCCCAGGATGCAAAAAACTCCCTTACCAGCTTAGTACGAAGCTGAGATCCCTCATACAATCCTCCAAAGCTAGTTACGAAAATAAAATTGCCAAAGATTCCAAAGACAACCACAAGTTATTCTATAGCTATGTCAAGAATCTAAATGGCAATGCTCAGATCTGCTCTGAGCTACAACAGAATGGCATTAAATATACTGATCTCAAGGATTTTGTCAATATCCTGGAAGATCGATTCAGTGCAAACTTCACCCCCCTCTCACCCCCTAAAGAGCCCATCTCAATACTGAAACATTGCCAAATTCTGGTAATAATGGCCACACAGGTAAAAAACACACTCTCCAAAGCTAAGAATACAGCATCTATGGGACCAGATGATTTCCCAGGCTGTGTACTACATGAACTACAAAATGAACTGGCACCTCACCTAAGTGTCATGTTTAATCATAGCCTCACCTCAGGCTTTGTGCCAACTGAGTGGCGCACAGCTACAGTTATCCCACTCCACAAGGTGGGCACCACCTTGGATCCAGGGAGCTACCGCCCCATCAGTCTGATGAGCCTGATCTGCAAGGCCATGGAACATATTATCATGGAACTTATAAACAAAGACATTGGCAACCTTCAAACAATGGACCCCACACAGTTTGGGTTTGTGAAGGGCCGAGCTTGTCTCCTGAACCTGATTGATGTCTTTGAATCAGTCTCCAGAGCCACGGACAAGGGTAAGGTGGTAAACACAGCCTATCTGGACCTTGCCAAGGCCTTTGACACCATCCCCCACTCTGGAATCATAGATAAACTTACTAAGCTTGGAATTAATCCCTACGTCACTTGGTGGGTTGCCAACTGGCTTACTGACAGAACTCAGACTGTAAAAGTAGCCGACTCCAAATCCATCTCCAGACAAGTGGAGTACCTCAGGGTTCAGTCCTGGGACCGCTCTTGTTTGGCATCTACTTCTCTGAAGTACAGGCCAACACTAAGGGACTCTGGCTAACAAAGTTCGCAGATGACTGCAAACTTGGAGCCATTATTGAATCCCCAAATGATGTGGATATTCTACAAAAGGGTCTTACAGAAATAGATGCTTGGTGCCAGAGCTATTGGCTCAAGCTCAATGACAAGAAATGTATAGTTATCCCCTTTGGGAAAAAACATGTACCCATGAATTACCAAATAGGTGGCAGTACACTAAACACCGAAAGTGTGATAAGAGACTTAGGGACACATTTGGACAGTGGTCTCATGTTCGATAACCACATCTCCACAACAGTCAGGAAATCCTTCTATGTGGTACACCTCATCACTAAGGGCTTTTCATCCAGAAAAAAGGAGGTCATTGTCCCACTGTACTCATCCCTCATTAGACCCATTATAGAATACAATGCCCCATTTGGTATGTACCTCTCAAGACATCTGCAACAACTGGAAAGGCCACAGAAATACCTCACTAAAAGAATCACAGGCCTAAAGCAGATGCCCTATGCTGACCGCCTAAAAAAAACTCCACCTGTACTCTGTCGCATATCATCTACTCAGAGGTGATCTCTGCTTAACATATAAGGCCATGTCAAACCCAGAGCTGTTGGACATGCTACACTTAAAGAAATCCCAATCCCTCAGAGACACATGCTCCAGGGATCTAAACCTTGTCATCACAATGAACAAAACATGCTGGAGAGATACGTTCCTGACCCAGAGACTCCCCAGGCTCTGGAATAGATTGCCCATACGTGTCAAGCAGAGCACCTCTTTTGCCCTCTTCAAAAGGAACCTTGATGATTGGATGGGAGATAGGAAATTCACCCCAGGGATCATGTCAGTCACCCTGTTAGACAGAGGTCCAGGGAAATAAATACTGTGGGAAGAAATAGCCAGGGAATTGTTATGGATAGGCTTGTATAGGCCCTAGGGCCAATAGCCTGGTACCAACCTATGAACCTATGAACCTATAAGGTGATCTAACTTTGCAGACATGTACTGGTGGCATAAATTTTATGACCTAACATATTTTGTGTGGCTTTACAGACTGATAAAATTAGGTTTTATAATATGAGATTCAGACCTATGCATAAGAGACAAAACATTTTCTTCCACAGTGGCAATTTTTCATCCTTGCCACAGAAGACGTGCTTCTCAGACATATTCATGAATTATATATAAATACCCACGACAGACCGAGAGGTTAACCATGTATGCGTGCAACCTGAAAAGGTCCTGGTTTATACATTTATGTGTGCATGAGTGTTATTGAAGTCTGAAGGCCATCCAAGGCAACAGAACACCATTATAATTACAGAAACATAATAGTCAGTATACCTTTAGTCATACATATAATTCATATGAGTTCTACTGCTATATATATTTATTGTTATACCTTTAGTCATACAAATAATTCATATGAGTTCTACTGCTATATATATTTATTGTTATTTACAATTATGTTTACATTTTTATGTATTTATTAAAACTAAATGTACAACCCTTAATAAAATTGGGACTGTGTAATATTTTTTTCATGTGAATTTTAATATAAAGTAAAATGGAACTACATTAAAAATATTTGGAATTTGCTGTATTAAAACTGAGGATCATCTGTATTGCAGCCTTACATCTGTTGCCACAGAAATAGCGAAAAACATTTGAATATTTTCATATCCATTATTAACTTCTGTATGTTAACCACCACACAACACCATTTACCATATTTGTGCAGTGATAAGTATACCTGATAAAATGTATCTGTTTTGAAATTCTCTACTGTCTGCTTCTTGTCTGCAGATGTTCTGGACCTGCAGGTGCTTCAGAAGGTTGCTAACTGCCATGCAATGCCTCTTAGCGGGTTTGTGTGATGGAAAGCAAAAGATGCATCATTGTATATTTTTTGAAATCGAAAATGTCTGCATCCAGTATGATTCATGTGAGTACCATTAGTCCAGGTTTGTGCAGCAGTGAGTGACTCACAAATGTGAGAAGCACAGCTAAACTTGATGTGAAGTTGTCCTAGCTCACTTTCGTTCTTACTGGTTGGGTTTGGAAACAACTCAGTCGTATTCTAAAGCTCAAAGTCTTCCACTGGCGTGTGGCTGTATCCCTATCCCATCATGCTCTAGTAAAGCTCCCCAAATCTCGTTTGTCGCCAAACAGATTAGGTGCTTCCATTTTGGCTCTGGCTAAGTTGGAGATTTTCTTATTATTATCTTTATTGTATTTAGCAATTTTGTGCTGTTTATCTCTTAATGTAGTTAATTCATTAGTTTTGTTAGTTTAGAGAGTTTGCATTGTGTGTGCTTTACTGGCTGTTGTTTTTACGTTAGGCCTGTATTTACCCTATCCCAGCTTAATTTTATTATATAGAGACAGTTTTTAGTAAAGGGCTTTCATTAATAATTTTCTATTTTTATTTCTACCCACTCGTTTAAGTTAGAGAGTGTGGTAGAGACATTTTCTTTCCTGTTCCTTGATCCTAACTGAAACCGGCAGCTTGTTTGAGTTAGAGGGCTGCCATTGCCCATTTAAGTTAGAGGGCAATCCCTCCCCCTTCATTACTTAACTTTCTGTTGTTTTTTTTCTGTTATATAAAAAAATATATTTCTCTATATTCATAGCTGGTTGTTTGTTACATTTTGACTAGTAGAACTATTGGTATACACACTAGTAGAGAATCTAAGCCCTCAGCCTTTAAAAAGTGTGCAAAATCTTCCCAAAAGATGTCCATTACTGATGGGTGCACTATATGTGTTTATTGTCTTGGGGCCTTGCATTTACAGGAAACATGCAGTATTTGTCATTCTTTTAGCTCTAGAGGACTTCTATAAAGGAAAAAAAATAAACTTATTGTTGAGGATTGATAAAATCACCTTTTGCTGAAGCATTGGAAGAAGGTCAGAACACCTCTAAACCTACTAAGCCCACTTCTTCAAAATCCAACAGATCTGGAAAAAGATGTTCTCCTTTGTCTGGCCAGTCAGAGCCAACCAAAACTGACTAAAATTACTTCCCGGGAATTAAAGCGTACTGAGCCCGAGAAGTCTACATCATTGGCTCCTTTGACTTTGGGGCCTATAGAATTTGAGCTACAGAGATGGTCTCCAGAATTGTTACTGGTATCCTCTACACTAAGGTCACCTCTACTTCAACAATTTGGATCTCCTGCCCCCACCTCTTGGTCCTCCAGGAGTTGCTCAGACGATGATGTGGATCGGGTGGTGTGCAGACTACTAAAGACACCAGCAATAGCCAAACTCCTGTTGCCTCCAACCCAGAGGGATTCAGAGCCAGTCAAGACTTCCCTGTCAACATCGATTCCTCCTCTGAGTTGACCAGGAACTGTAAAGATGTTAAAGTTGTACTACACTATTCAGGTAGTCTCTACCTTAACTCAATGAAGACACCGAGACAGTTCTGCTGTTACGACATTCGTTTACTGCATACGAAGTTTACATCTAGTTTAACAATGAAAGGTAATACATCAAATGCAATTTAGCTTAGAATAATCAAAGTCTCTCATACAAAAGAAAAAGTCCAAATCTTTATAGTGTCTTTTCTGCCTGCATCAGCAGTTTTGGAAATTTGCCAGAATAATATGTCTTTCCTCTCAAGCTGGTCTGCTGACAGTTTGATTTCCATATCTTAAACATTCTGTTCCTGAAGAATAACTCCTTTTGTCCTTGGCCTATCTTGCGTATCATATTGACGAGACACAGTTGCATACAAGAGTTCGTCTTGACCTGCTTGTAGATAATAAATTTCGTTAGCTGCACAGTTTATAAAAGATAAAATATTTTACTTCTGATTCTTATTAACAATGAATGCCAAGCTATATGTTTTTGCCATGTCAGTTAATTGTGTGCACTATACACACTGAAATGCAGAACATCTATTTTACATTTTCAGAAAAAGCCACTGAAATCCATTTTAACCTGTTCATTACTCTCACAATTCCCTCTTTATATTTAAAAAGTGGAGAATGACTGTTCATTTTCAAGTTCAGTTGTACACATTGAAACCTTTTCCAATTTATCTAGGTTAACCATTATGATTTGTTGGATTCTATAAGTTTTCTGCAAATGGCAACTTAGGTAGCAATTCTAGATAGTTAATATGACTATAATGCCTATCACTACTAATACAGGATATATCAACCAATTTAACAGTTTTTTTCCTGATTTTGATCAACCAGTAAAGATATCCCACCAGTTGTGAGCAGTGTCTTTTTTTGTCTTTTTAACTAGACTAAGTAGTTTATCCTTTGCAATGATGCTTAATGCCTCATAATACAGAATACTTTTACAATAATATAACCTTTCCATGTAAGTGGTATTAATCTGATTTCAACTGTTTTAGACTTGGCATTTGCCGTGAGTCTACAAATAAACACAAAATATGAAGTTACTTAATGACTTTTAACTGATCTCTATGAACAAGAATCATTTTGCTTTTTTCTTTCCTCTAACTGAGCAGTTATTTTAAAGGGTCCTTGCCAATTACTATTCCATGAACAGTCCGTCTGGAACGTCTTGATTAATACCTGTGTCCCAGAAGGAAGGTTTTCTTCTGTCATAACAGGATCCTTTGACCATAATTTGAATATTTGCATTTCTGATAAACTTTGACACAATTTAGAAATATCATTTAATCATTGTTGATGCTGTGCAATTTCTAATAATGGTCTGTTTGTACTAACAGTAGGATCGAATGGCAATTGTACAGGCATTTTTCTGCAAGTCATGACTTTAAAAGGTGATATTCCTGTTTTACTATGAGGAGTTGCTCTGACAGCCCCTTCTGACAAAGATTTCCTTACTAAGGGTATCCCTGTAGATGCTATGGTGGTGGCAGCAGCCACCAAAAAGGAACTTTCTGAAACATCTTTGTCTGTCCATCTGCCGAACCAGGAGTATCACACAATGGACAGATATGGGAAGCTCATGTTTTCTTCAGTGACATTTGCACTCAGATCGCTGAATTATCTAATGCATTTTACAAGGCTACAAAGAGATCTCCTAAAGGAGCTAGGAGATACTCTCCAAGGTACAGTAGCTGCAGGGGTATCAGATAAAGCTTCTTCTCAGCTGTCCACCTTAAACTCTGTGGTCACCTCCTCCATGAGAATCATTTCTTATGCATCAGATGGAGCGAGCAGAGCAGTGGGTTCAGGAATTTCCCTAAAGAGACATTCCTGGATGCGCTTGTGTGACTTTGTAGAACCTTTTAAATCTTCCTTTATTAATGCCCCCTTCAATGGCTCATCCTTGTTTGGGCTAAAAATCAAGGACACACTAACCAGGTGTGAACAAGAAGGGAAAACTCTCTCTGCTGTAGGAGTCTATTTTTCCATACCTTCTAGACCTTATTGAAAAGGCCAAAAGGGAGGAAAGATGTGGTTCTGAAAATCCCAAAGAGTTTTCCAGGACACACGTGGTGACTCTTCCCCCTGGGCAGAGGGGGAAGCACGAATGGAAGATGCCATCCATGTGGCAGAGGTGATCTGCAAAATCAGGGCAACAGGGATTCTTTCTGTGGTAGGCCCTTTCAGCAGTCCTGAAGGGAGGCCCATCTGTCCATCACTGGAGGCAGTCAAGGGTCGATTATCTTTATACCTAGAAGCCTGGATGGAAATAACACAAGACAAGTGGGTGCAAAGTATCATATCCAGAGGCTACTCCATACCATTTTCCCTTCCCATCCCAAACATAAAGAACATTTCAGACATTCCACCCAGTCAGAGGGATCACACAACTCTAGAAATTCAAAGGTTGCTAGACAAAATAGTAATTCAAATAGTCCCTGCAGACCAGATAGGATCCAGAACTTACTCAAGGTTCTTTTTAGTGCCAAAAAGAACAGGGGACTGGAAGCCCATCTTGAATCTTAGCAGAGTAAACAAATCAGTAAAAAAGACCAAGTTCTGGATGGTAACACTGCAGTCGATCCTCCCCTTTCTGGGAAAAGACAATTGGATGTGCTCTATAGATCTCCAGGATGCATACTACCACATAAAGATGGCCAGATCATCCAGGAGTCATCTGCACTTCTGGCTGGGAGCCAGTGATTACCAGTTTTGAGCTCTGCTCTTTGGTCTCACTACAGCCCCCAGAGTTTTCACCAAGTATATGGCAGTAGTCATGGCTCACCTGAGATGTCTAGGATTCTGAGTATTTCCATATCTAGATGACTGGCTCCTAATTGCCACCACCAAGCATCTACTACTACAAGCAAGAGATACCACATTACTTCTTTGCTCTCACCTAGGAATCACAGTAAATTACGAAAAACCTGCCTTGTTGCCATCTCAACATATCATGTTTATAGGAGCAGATCTAGACACAACAAACATGAAGGCAACACTTCCTACAGGAAGAGTTTTACTTCTGAGACAGCAAGTCTCCAACCTCCACTCTAAGACCAGAGTACAGGCGAGAATAGTTTTAAAAGTCTTGGGAACCATGGCAGCAGCAATAAGTTTAGTTCCATTAGCTCGCATACACATGAGAATTCTGCAGTGGCTTCTATTCACTCAGTGGTCATTGCAAGAACTACCCATGTCACACCAAATTCTATTAACAGAGTCTTGCAAAAAAGACCTTCGCTGGTGGCTTCACTCCACTCATGTCTCCATTAGGTCAGCCGTTTCTTCCTCCACAGCTTGTAGCCACAGTCACCATGGATGCCACCCAGATAGGGTGGGGGGCATTATCTGGGAAGGACAGTCCAAGGCACTTGACAGGATCATGAGGCCTATTTGCACATCAATGTCCTAGAGATGAGAGCAGTGTTTTTGGCATTGCAAGCACTACAGGACTCTCTTCCACTGGGAAGAATTGCAATACAGACAGACAACATGTCAGTTGTCTGGTACATAAACAAAAAAGGAGGGACCAACTCCTACCCCCTTTGTCGAAAGGCCCTGAGAGTATGGCAGTGGGTGACCTCCTCCCAATGGTTTCTGATAGCAATGCACATTCCAGGGAAATCTAAAGTGATAACAGATAAAATCAGCAGAGCAATTCCCATGCCTCACAAGTGGTCCCTAAATCAAGAAGTAGTGGAAATGATCTTCCACAAATGGGGCCAGCCTTGCTGCGACCTTTTTGCCAAATCCATGAATGCCAAATCCAGCAGCTATTTTGCCCTGATGCCCTCTCCAGGGGAGTCACCGAGGGATGCACTTGTACATGATTGGCCCTCGGGTCTCCTTTATGCCTTTCCTCCTTTTCCTCTGATACCCAAAGTTCTCCAGAAAGCCAGGTCATTGGGAAGCAAGCTGATTCTCATCACTCCATACTGGCCTCCTCAAATTTGGTTCCCCATCCTTTGGCCTCATCTTCAGGAGGAGCCATGGGTTCTGGAGCCAGTTCCAGTCCTTCTGACTCCTACATTCAGAACGCTTCACCCTTGTCTTCAAACCCTCAAATTGACAGCTTGGCTCCTCCGATTCCAAATATAGCCAGGCTTCCTGACCTTACCCCTTCTGTCAAACATATCTTGATTTCTTCTCATAAAGCCTCAACGAGAAAATTATACATGAGTAAATGGAAAAGATTTTCTTCCTGGGCATTAAGTAAACACATTGACCCCTTTTCTGCTCCTGTAGGTTTTATTCTAGAATTCCTAGAAAAACTATTTAATGAAGGCACAGCTGCAGCTACCATTTGTGTGCAACTAGTGGCAATATCTAATTTTCATATAAGTGATTTAGCCCCAAATCTGATGTCTCACAGACTATGCAAAGCCTTGCTGAAGGGCACTAACTTGTTAAGACCACCCATAAAGACCTCTCTTCCACCATGGGACCTAAGCTTTGTTCTATCCTGTTTGATTCTTCCCCCTTTGAACCTGCATCATTGTGTGATCTAACATTTTTGACATGGGAAAACAAGTATGTTGATTGCCATCACTTCTGCCAGAAGGTTTTCAGAGCTACAAGCATTATCAATCAAGCCCCCCACTTGCTTTTCCACAAAGATAGAGTATTCCTTCAAACAAAGCCATCCATTCCTACCAAAAGTATGCTCAGAGTCTAACCTAAATCAGTTTATAGAACTACCAGGGATGCACTTGTTCCCAACTATGGTAACAAGGCAGAATATACGCTTCACAAACTGGATGTACACAGACAATTATGTTTCTACTTACATAGGACAAAGGACTTCAGAAAATCTGATCAACTATTTGTTTCATTCTCAGAAGCAAAGAAAGGTGCTTCTGTTTCTAAGGTCACACTTTCAAAATAGCTTTCGGATTGTGCTACATTTATATATAAGTCTAACAACAAAGTTCTTCACTATAAAGTCAAGGGTCATTCTACGAAAGCCATGGCAACCTGTTCTGCCTTTTGCCATAGACTACCACTTAATACCATTTGTGCTGCATGACTTGGGCAAGGCCTCATACCTTTATCACTCATTACAAAGTATATTTGGCCTTCAGAGACAGGGTCTCCTTTGGGTCCACTGTCCTGAAGAATATACTCCTGTGAGCCACCCAGGAAAAATGGTGCTAGGGAAACTGTCCCAACCAGTAAGAATAAAGGCGAGCTAGGACAACATCACATAAAGAAGTTATATACTTACCATAACGTTCCATGTGAGTTGTCCATCTTGCCTTCATTCTTACATCCCTCCCTCCTTCCCCCAACCTATGACTCTTGGAGGGCAAAAAAGTTCTTTAATTTGGAAAATATGTTTTCTGAGCTTCTTCTGTGTCTTTACAAAATGTTGTAATAGTACCTTAAGTAATTGGTTGTCAGCAAACAAGATCTGGGGAGCTTTACTAGAGCACGATGGGATAAGGATACAGCCATGAGCCAGTGGAAGACCTTGAGCTTTAGAATGCATCCGAGTTGTATCACCATGTTTAACAGATGTGCCACACACACACACGTGATTCACAGGTGTAGTTTCTGTAATGGTTATCATAGAAGTACATTACATGATATCTCATTTGCTCACTTAACCGAGTACAGTGAGATCATATTCTGAGTCTAATGCTCACTCTACCTAATACAGAGAGAAGATTTAAGAAGGCCAACCCACTTAGGTTCTTCCTTCCTCTCTCTTTGCACTTTACTAATAAAAAAAAATTGCACTTTATTCATCTACTTTTACTGTATTTGTGTTTCCTCCTACTTTATTTTGCTTTTGCCTCTTCTTAAAACTACTCAATTGTATTTATTCTGCTGGATTTATTACTGCTTGGTAGTAGCCTGATTAAATTGTAACTGTTATTCTAAGTCTTTTGGTTTAAGCACTTGGGCTTCATACCGGTTGTTT
Source organism: Protopterus annectens (assembly GCF_019279795.1). NCBI lineage: Eukaryota > Metazoa > Chordata > Ceratodontiformes > Protopteridae > Protopterus > Protopterus annectens. The sequence continues at coordinate 1,672,013,525 of NC_056729.1, forward strand.
TACATTAAGAAGGTTTGTGGTCTGCACTGTTGTGGCAGGACAGGTAGCTTACATCCTTCTAAGCTGGGAGTTGCTGACTGAAGGCTCAGTGTTTGCTAATCTAAAAGTGTATTAGTTCTGGTTTAAGCTCTTGGGCTTCAGGCCAGTTATTCTACATTAAGAAGGTTTGTGGTCTGCACTCTTGTGGGAGGAGAGGCTGGATTCTTACCTTCTGAGCTGGGAATTTCTGGTCACAGGCTTATTGTGCCTGCTTATTTTAACTGTTTCTTTCTGAAATCAGCTTGTTCGTGTTTTATTGTTTTATATATATATATATATATATATATATATATATATATATATAGATATTGCAGTTTATTCATCTGCTTTTACTGTTTTTGTGTTTCTTCCTACTTTATTACTAGGGGCATTGACTACAGCTCTGATCTGAGATATATAACAATAAGTATCCTTTTCTGTGCATTTAAAGTGTTTTTTTGATTGTATCTGCTTTATTTTCGGAAAAAAAAATATATATATATACTTGCTTCCCACCTTTCTAAGCTAGTATAGTACGGTTTTCAGGTTAGTACTGAATTCAGGGCTGTGTTAAAAATCTCTGTGTTTGCCCATACCTTACTTGGATAGAAGGAAGTTTCTCTGTTCACCTGTGAGACAGGGGAGCTTTGAGCAGCCTATCTGTCCCTGGAGGAGTGGTTTCAGCCCAGAAATTAGTAGTTTATTGGCAATTTTGGGCTAATTTCTATCTCTTTCATTTCCCTACTATAAAAACCTCATTTGCCCAGTTTTGCACACCGGGCAGCACCAGTTAGCTAGGGTATAACTATTCCCAGCTCCACAAAGTCTCCTCTTCAAATTTTCCCTTGGAACTAGACAAACTTTCAAGCCATTCATTTCTCAGCCCGGCCATTCATTTCTCAGCCTGGCACTTGCTCAAAACTCATAGCAAGCACTTATAAACCCTAGCACTAGACCCCCCTATACTGTACAGAAGGACAAGGCTCTTTATTCCACTTTACCAGCCATTCAGTAAAACAGTTCACTGTGCCTATCCAGGCATGTCCAAAGGGCAGTTTCAGGTGTACTTTCCATTCCAGCTGGTGAATCTGGACATTCTGAGGCAATGTTACAACTGCCACATGTACACAGACAACCCTCTACTCCTACCACCAAACACTAATACATGCGAGAGATGCAATTATACAGCCAAACTGGAGGCTAAGCTCTCTCAACCCAATGGATCAGACAGTCAAGAGGAGAAGGGAAATACTTACATCACACCACCAGTCGCACAGCACTGACAAAAACCATACATAAATACACAAAAACATACTTGGAGGCTCTAAATAAAAATCTGCAAAAGTAACAGAGCCCTCCAAAGCAGACATCCAAGCAACCTCCACCCTGCAACACAAACCATGAAACACATACTTCATTCAGAAAACAAGTGTGCCATGCAATCACAGCCCTTAAGGCAAAATAACATACCCAACATACTAGTAATAGGTGACTCTATAGTCAGGCACACTGATGTCCCACTCACTAGGCTGAATAAAGAGAAGGTTACTGTTAGCTGCCTGTCAGGTGCCAGGATCCACCACATAACACAATCACTCAGGTCACTTCAGGACAAGTACAAATATGACTCTGTCATTGTCCATGTTGGTGTGAATGACCTGGCATTTCGGCCACAGAACCCGGACCAAAATACAAAAGGTGGGGGCGTATCCATATTCATCAAGGATACCCACACCTTCAGGTTAGTGGCACAGCACAATGCTTCAGAGATCATCCACATACAACTAACAATGGGCAAAACTGCAGTTCAAATTGTAGCTTGCTACAAATCTCCCTCCATGTCCCAGGACCCCCATTCCACATTTCTGGAAACACTGGGAAACATAAAGGTCCTACCAAACACCCTAATATTGGGTGATTTCAATTACCCAAACATTAACTGGGAGAACTACTCAAATGCTAACTCCCTTGCCCAACATTTCCTAGAATTTATAAACTCAAACACCCTGGATCAACTGGTCAAACTTCCCACCAGAAGTGAAAACATATTGGACCTGGTCATCACCAACATGGGCGACCGGTGTTCCATATTGGAGGTCAACCCCTTGTGGTTAGATCTGACCATAAACAAATCACTTCGGATATCCACATTCCACCCCCACCCCCGGACAAGGAAACCACTGTGAAAATCTTTTCAAAAGCAAACTTCACGTTACTTAAGACCGAGGTGAAAAGTTTCAAAGCCCCCATGCTAAAAGATAATGCTGTCCAAGCTGCAAAATCCTTTACTAATGCATTCTACGGGCACCTACAAAAATGCATGGATCGTGCTATCACAAGCAAAACCAAGACTCACTCCTCCAAGAAAAGGAAACCAGTCTGGTGGACCCCTGCCATAAACAAGCTATACAATAGAAGAAGGAAACTAGTACAGAAAAGAGTAAAATCCCAAGAAGGGAAGACATCCCTGATCAGTATCAGCAAGGAACTACGATCCCTCATAAAATCATCCAAGGTGAGCTTCGAAAGAAAAATTGCCAAGGACTCCAAAGATAACCACAAGGCATTCTTTAGCTATGTCAAGAATCTAAGTGGCAATGCTCAGATCTGCTCAGAGTTAATGCAGAATGGCACAAAATACACTGAACCAACTGATATCGCCAACATCCTGGCAGACACGTTCAGTGCAAACTTCACCCCCCTCTCATATCCACAAGGGTCCATAACCATACCAGAAGAATATAGAGCCCCTGAGATCACAGACACGCAGGTTAAAACAGCCCTCTTCAAAGTCAAAAGCACAGCATCAATGGGACCAGGCAGTGTCCCAGGCTGTGTCCTACATGAGCTCAAAGATGAACTAACCCCTCACCTAAACACACTGTTCAAACTCAGCATCTCCACAGGCTACGTACCCATAGAGTGGTGCACAGCAATGGTTATTCCACTCCACAAAGGTGGAGCCACAACAGACCCCGGGAACTATCGCCCTATAAGCCTGACTAGCTTGGTCTGCAAGGCTATGGTGCGTATCATCATGGAACTCATTAACAGAGACATTGGGAACCTCCAAAGACTGGATTCTACCCAGTTCAGCTTTGTAAAGGGCAGATCATGCCTCCTAAACTTGGTGGACTTCTTTGAGACAGTTACCAAGGCTAGAGATGAGGGAGAGGTGGTACACACAGCTTACCTAGACCTCGCAAAGGCCTTTGACACCATTCCCCATTCTGGTATTATAGACAAGCTCACCAGCCTGAACATAAACCCCTACATCACAAGATGGGTTGCCAACTGGCTCGCGGACAGAACCCAAATGGTAAGAGTTGCGGGAGCTAGGTCGGACTCTAAACCAGTTACAAGTGGCATTCCCCAGGGCTCAGTCCTAAGACCCCTCCTGTTCAGCATATACTTCTTAGAGATACAGGCAAGCACAGGAGGAATATGGCTGACCAAGTTCACAGATGACTGCAAACACAGACATCCTCCAAAGGGGTCTCACTGAGATGGATACCTGATGTCAAAATCATGGCCTCAAGCTAAATGCCAAAAAGTGCATAGTCATCCCCTTTGGAAAAAGAAAGTACCTACAAACTACTACATAGGTGGTAGTCCCCTAAATATGGAAGAAGCACTAAGGGATCTGGGGACCCAAGTAGATAGTAATCTGTCCTTTGATAATCACATTGCCAGAGTGGTTAGAAAATCCTTCTATGTGGGCCACCTAATCACAAAAGGGTTTGCATCCAGATAAAAAGAGGTCATTGTGTCCCTCTACTCATCACTCATCAGACCCATCATAGAGTACAACACCCCATTTGGGATGTACCTTACAAGACACCTTCAACAGCTGGAAAGACCACAGAAGTACCTCACCAAGAGGGTCACTGGCCACAAACAGATGCCCTATGCAGCTCGACTGAAGAACCTCCAGCTGTACACGGTTGCATACCGCCTACTCAGAGGTGATCTCTGCCTGACATACAAGGCCATGTCCAACCCAGAATTGATGGACATGCTCCACCTAAAGAAAACCTTATCCCCTCAAGCCACACACTCTAGGGATCTAAACCTCACGACAACAATAAATAGGATGTGCTGGAGGGATAGATTCCTGTCCCAGAGACTTCCCATGCTTTGGAACAAGATTCCAATCTACATTAGGCAGAGCTCCTCACTAACACTCTTCAAGAGAAACCTTGACGAGTGGCTGGAACCACAAAAGGAGGGGGAGTATCAATATTCGTCAAAGATACCCATACCTCCAGGATGGTGGCACAGCACAAAGCATCAGAGACTATCCATGTGCAACTAACAGTGGGCAAAACTGCCTTCCAGTTTATAGCCTGCTACAGACCACCCTCCCAAACCCAGGAACTCCACTCGGCCTTCCTGAGAACACTGGAAAATATGAAGGTCTCTCCAAACACCATTATATTGGGTGACTTCAACTACTCAAACATAGACTGGGAGCATTACTCTAGCTCCAACACCCTAGCCCAAAGGTTCCTAGAATTTATAAACTCAAATGCTATGGAACAACTTGTTACCACTCCCACAAGAGGGGAAAACATACTGGACTTGATCATCACCAACATGGGGACTCTATGCTCCAGACCAGAAGTGTATCCCTCACTGGTAAGATCAGACCATAAACTAATCTCACTGGATATTCACATCCCGACCCCACCCCCTGCCCAGAAAACTACAGTGAAAAACTTCTCTAAAGCAAATTTCATACTCCTCAAAACCGAGGTGGAATCCTTCAAAGCCCCCGGGCCTGTGGAAAATATGGCCCAGACCGCAGAATCCTTTATAAACGCATTCTATGAACACCTTCAGGAATGCCTGGATCATGCAATCCTAAATAAAACCAAGACCCAATCCTCCAAAGGCAGACGTCCTGTCTGGTGGACCCCAGCCACAAACAAACTATACAATAGAAGGAGGAAACTACTACATGATAGAGCAAAATCCCAAAAAGGGAAGGCATCTCTGATCAGTATTAGCAAAAAACTATGGGCACTCATAAAATCGTCTAAGGCCAGCTTTGAGAGAAAAATTGCACAGGACACTAAGGATAATCACAAACCTGGGTGGGAATTCCCAGATATGCTCAGAATTACTCCAAAATGACAAAAAATACACCGAACCCACAGACATTGCCAACATCCTAGCTGACAGGTTCAGTGCAAACTCCCCCCCCCCTCCCCACCAAAAGGGCAAATATCTATCCCAGCAGAGTGCTGCCCCCCTGACATCTCAGATGCTCAGGTAAGAGCCGCCCTCTCCAAAGCAAAAAACACAGCATCAATGGGACCAGACAGTGTCCCGGGCTGCGTCTTACATGAACTCCAAGAAGAGCTAAACCCAAACATAAAACTACTGTTCAATCTCAGCCTTACTACAGGATATGTACCCAAAGAGTGGCGCACAGCAACGGTGATCCCTCTCCACAAAGGTGGTGCCTCAACGGATCCTGGAAACTATCACCCCATAAGCCTGACTAGCTTGGTCTGCAAAGCTATGGAAAGGATCATCATGGACCTTATAAATAAAGATATTGGAGACATACAGACACTGGATCCTACCCAGTTCGGCTTTGTTAAGGGCAGATCCTGCCTCTTAAACCTGGTCAATTTCTTTGAAACAGTCACCAAGGCCATTGACAAGGGGAAGGTGGTCCACACAGCCTACCTGGACCTCGCAAAAGCCTTCGATACAATACCCCACTCGGGCATTATAGATAAGCTCACCAGCTTAAATATAAACCCCTATGTCACTAGATGCGTTGCAAACTGGCTCAAGGACAGAACCCACATGGTTAGAATTGCTGGAGCCATGTCAGACTCCAAACCAGTTACAAGTGGCGTCCCACAAGGCTCAGTCCTGGAACCTCTCTTGTTCGGTATATATTTCTCAGAGGTACAGGCCAACATGGAAGGACTGTGGCTGACCAAGTTTGCAGATGACTGCAAACTGGGAGCCATAATCAACTCTCCAGCTGACACAAGCATACTCCAAAAGGGCCTCATAGAAACAGACAACTGGTGCCAGAGCCATGGCCTCAAGCTAAACGCCAAAAAGTGTATAGTCATCCCCTTTGGCAAAAACAAAGTGTCCACAAATTACCACATAAGTGGTAATCCATTAAGTACGGAAGAAGTAATTAGGGACCTGGGGACCCAAGTTGATAGCAATCTCTCATTTGACAACCACGTGGCCAAAGTGGTTAGAAAAACATTTTATATAGCCCACCTAATCATGAAGGGATTCACATCTAGATCAGGGGAGGTCATCGTGCCTCTTTACTCATCCCTCATCAGGCCCATAATTGAGTATAATGCCCCTTTTGGGATGTACCTTACCAGACACCTGCAGCAACTGGAAAGACCCCAAAAGTACCTCACCAAGAGGATCAAAGGGCTCAAACAGATGCCATATGCTGCCCTGTTAAAGAAACTCCAGCTCTACGCAGTGGCATGCCGCCTGCTCAGAGGTGATCTGTGCCTGACGTATAAAGCCATGTCCAACCCGGAATTAATGGACATGCTGCACCTCAGAAAATCCAAATCCCATCGAGCTACGCACTCGAGAGACTTGAACCTCAGCACTGAAATAAATAGGACATGCTGAAGGGACAGATTCATAACCCAGAGGCTCCCTTCACTCTGGAATAAAATCCCAGTCCAGGTTAGGCAGAGTCCCTCATTGACTCTCTTCTAGAGGAATCTTGATGAGTGGATGGGGGATCGTAGGTTTACCCTGGGTATCACTTCTGTGTCACTGTTAGACAGAGGCACAGTATACTAACCTCGAAAAAGGGCATAGCAAAATTAATTTAAAATGGGTGGCGAAAGCCAAACACACTCTGGCTAGGCTTATAAATGCCCTAGGGCAGATAGCCTAGTATGAACCTATGAACCTATGGAAAACCGAAAGTTTACCCCAGGGATCACATTAGTGGCACTGCTGGGCAGGGACACATGGAACGAATCTAAGGGGGTAGCGAAAGCCAACACATTCTGGCTAGGCTTATAAATGCCTTCTGGCAGTTTGCCTAGTACTTATCTATGAACCTATTTATTGTAGTTATCTGTTTCCCATGTTTGCGCTAAGCTGTGCACCATGCAAATAATGGTACTGTAAAAAACAAAACAAAAAATATATATCAAATAAACATTACAAAATGAATGTTAGTACACATGAAAGAGTTTTACACAAGTCTGGATACGAACTCTCATACCAATGAACCTACAAAACACAATAAGGGTGTCTTATACATCTTTGCCACAGAAACAACTTTGCAGCAGCAATGAAATTCATTGTGCATACAAGCAAGTCCCAAACCATTCTCAGTATTAACAAAACATATGGCACTTGTACACTTCTGAGTTGTTTGTACGTGTGTTAATTTCAGATGTAGTGCAATGAGTGATAGCACAACCATTTCTGACTATTGTTTGCAGAAATGCATCCCTGTCTTATCTTTGTATTGTGTTCATGCTTCTCTTAAGTGAGCAGTAATCTGAGACATGCAGTCTTAAGACAATTTGTATCATTGTCTTTAAAATGTATGAGAATATTAAATAGCAATAATATACCATTTTCAAGAAATTCAGGGGAGTTTGGATATTACTGAACAGAAACTGAGAAATGTGCTGCTTACTTACATTTAAAACCCTGATACAATTACTTACTTTGTTGGTGTAACCTGCCAGACACATCCACTGGAGGGATGGGAGTCTGAATATCTGTTGTATTTTCCTTCTCTCTACTCATTCACAATCACAATCCATTAGCAACAAACACTGAGGCAGGGGCGGCTCGTGGCATAGGGCTGCCGGACTGCAGCCCCCTCAAAAATAAAAAAGAAAAACAAATGAAAAATAAAAAATATTTTTTAATTTCGGATTGACAGCGCAAGCATAGACCGAGTCCCGACTTATCGGTCTATGCATGCTCAAGGCACCGGCCGTCCCCATAGAGGGACACAAGGAGACGTCTGTGCACTTTTACAGTGCACAGACCCGCCAGGAGTATAGGACGCATGTGTGTGTGTGTGTGTGTGTGTGTGAAAATGCCCCAGGTGCTTATGGTGGTGTGGTAGGGAATACCTCAGGCTTGAACCCTGTACCCTGTATGCAGGTGTTAAAGACTTGAGTTCCCTACCCACCACCATTTGTAAAAAAAATTCAGATTTTTACCTCATATTCGATCTGATCTGTTCCTCATAATATCTGTGGTTTGTAAATGTTGCAATGCTTGATATTTGATGGTGTAGTAGTAGCATTGTTGCCTCACAGCTGCAGGTTCTTGGGTTTGATTCTTGGCTGGGGTTCCTTCTTTGTGGGGTCTGTATCTTCTCCTGTGTTTGTGTGGGTTTGCTTTTGTGCCCTCCCATGTTACAAAGACATGTCTGCATTATTTCTTCCTGGGCCTCTGCTGAAAATTGTTTATTTGTTCCAAGTCAGACTGTCCTGATTAAAAATGTTAAATAAAATTGATAGGCATTTGAATTTCAGACTTAAGGGTTTCTGAATGTTTAATTCCTTGTGTATTTGATGGTGCAGTGGTAGTATTGTTGCCTCACAGCTATAGGTTTTCTGGTTTGATTCTTGGTTGGGGTGGCTTCTGTGTGGAGTCTGCATCTCCTCCATGTGTTTGTGTGGATTTGCTCTGGTGCCCTGCCATTTTACAAAGACGTGTCTGCAGTTTTAATCCCTGCTGAAAATTGTTTTTGTTCTGTCCAGTAAAATTGACAGGCATTTGAATTTCAGACTTCAGGTTTCTGAATGTTTAATTCCTTGTATAATTGATGGTGCAGTGATAGTATTGTTACCTCACAACTATAGGTTTTCTGGTTTGATTCTTGGTTGGGGTGGCTTCTGTCTGCATCTCCTCCCTGTATTTGTGTGGATTTGCTCTGGTGCCCTGCCATTTTACAAAGACGTGTCTGCAGTATTAATCCCTGCATCTCTGCTGAAAATTGTTTTTGTTCTGTCCGCAGTAAAATTGACAGGCATTTGAATTTCAGACTTCAGGTTTCTGAATGTTTAATTCCTTGCAGATTTGATGGTGCAGTGGTAGTATTGTTGCCTCACAGCTATAGGTTTTCTGGTTTGATTCTTGGTTGGGGTGGCTTCTGTTTGGAGTCTGCATCTCCTGCCTGTGTTTGTGTGGATTTGCTCTGGTGCCCTGCCATTTTACAAAGATGTGTCTGCAGTTTTAATCCCTGCGTCTCTGCTGAAAATTGTTTTTGTTCTGTCCGCAGTAAAATTGACAGGCATTTGAATTTCAGACTTCAGGTTTCTGAATGTTTAATTCCTTGTATAATTGATGGTGCAGTGATAGTATTGTTACCTCACAACTATAGGTTTTCTGGTTTGATTCTTGGTTGGGGTGGCTTCTGTCTGCATCTCCTCCCTGTATTTGTGTGGATTTGCTCTGGTGCCCTGCCATTTTACAAAGACGTGTCTGCAGTATTAATCCCTGCATCTCTGCTGAAAATTGTCTTTGTTCTGTCCGCAGTAAAATTGACAGGCATTTGAATTTCAGACTTCAGGTTTCTGAATGTTTAACTCCTTGCAGATTTGATGGTGCAGTGGTAGTATTGTTGCCTCACAGCTATAGGTTTTCTGGTTTGATTCTTGGTTGGGGTGGCTTCTGTGTGGAGTCTGCATCTCCTCTCTGTGTTTGTGTGGATTGGCTCTGATGCCCTGCCATTTTACAAAGACGTGTCTGCAGTATTAATCCCTGCGTCTCTGCTGAAAATTGTTTTTGTTCTGTCCGCAGTAAAATTGACAGGCATTTGAATTTCAGACTTCAGGTTTCTGAATGTTTAATTCCTTGCACATTTGATGGTGCAGTGGTAGTATTGTTGCCTCACAGCTATAGGTTTTCTGGTTTGATTCTTGGTTGGGGTGGCTTCTGTGTGGAGTCTGCATCTCTTCTCTGTGTTTGTGTGGATTTGCTCTGATGCCCTGCCATTTTACAAAGACGTGTCTGCAGTATTAATCCCTGCGTCTCTGCTGAAAATTGTTTTTGTTCTGTCCGCAGTAAAATTGACAGGCATTTGAATTTCAGACTTCAGGTTTCTGAATGTTTAATTCCTTGCAGATTTGATGGTGCAGTGGTAGTATTGTTGCCTCACAGCTATAGGTTTTCTGGTTTGATTCTTGGTTGGGGTGGCTTCTGTGTGGAGTCTGCATCTCCTCTCTGTGTTTGTGTGGATTTGCTCTGATGCCCTGCCATTTTACAAAGACGTGTCTGCAGTATTAATCCCTCGTCTCTGCTGAAAATTGTTTTGTTCTGTCCGCAGTAAAATTGACCGGCATTTGAATTTCAAACTTCATGTTCTTCAGAATACATAGTAGCACAACCTTTTTCTAGCAATTTTCTAAGTTTATAAGATGAATATTTTAAATTTGTCCCTACTTTTGGGACTGTATTCCCCCATTATTGGCTTCGTCCAGGTTTTTGTGCTAAGGTTGACAGCTATGGCAAGAACTGAATTCACTAAATATGGACTGTAGAATTGTGCATATTTACTGATAAAGGTGCACTGTAGAATTGTGCATATTTACTGATAATGGTGGACTGTAGAATTGTGCATATTTACTAATAATGGTGGACTGTGGAATTGTGCATATTTACTAATAATGGTGGACTGTAGAATTGTGTATATTTACTAATAATGGTGGACTGTGGAAGTCTGAGTAGACTTTTTATGATAAATGTTCTCAACTGGGCAGTTTTGCCATTATGGGTGCATATGTTTTGTTTCATTGCTTACTGGAAAAATGTTCAAAACAAATTTAAAACACCCTCTAACAAGTGTACTGTATTGTACAAGGAATATAATTTTTAGTACAATGAGGAAGGTGTATCAAAGAGCACATGTATGTTTCATATGCAAGGGGCCTATGATTGAAAACAGCCCAAAATTAATCTTTATCTGCCACTGGCAAAATGTATTTTCTTTGAATGTGGGTTTCAATGCTGTTTCAATGAATGTGAGTTTCAAGGGCAGAGAAGTTTTAATGCTAAGTTTTCATTGTGAGACTGCATTGCTTTGTTTAACAGATGACTTAATGTTTGTGCTGTAAAATACAAAATAAAACTTTCAAATGAAGTCCAATCATTGAAGTAAAGCAGTATGCACATTAGTGTTTATGGTAAATGGAGTGAAATAGCCAAGTAATGGTTAATTGGAATGGCTGCAGAGGCTCCAGTTCAACCATTATTTTGTCAGGGGCTGCCAGGGCCGCAAACTCAGACAGGCCCAGCTGAACTATACCTCCCAACTGTCCAGATTTTCAAAGAATGAATAGATTTTTGCTTCTTATTTTTGGTTTGTTGTTCATAAAATTTGTAGTTTTTAATTCCTAAATGATTTGCCAGAAGTCACTAAATAATAAGTTTCAGACTTCATAACCTTCATAAAAATGCATGTTAAAGTAAGAGCCGTTCTATCAACTGTCTCAATTTATACAAGAGCAATTTTAGTACTGTTTATATGTGCCCCAATATATTTGGCCTTGTTCAGATTTACTGCATTAACAGGTTGAGAGGTACATGCAAATAAATTGCTTTATAGAATTAGGCATAGCCAACCTCTCAACTGTCCCCAATTTTTGGCTCAAAATGTTGCTCTTCCCCTAATAATCCCTCCATAAAATAGCAATTTTGGAAGAAAACATGGAGGGTTTACAATTAAGAAATAACTGTAATAATCAAAGTTATAGATTACTTGAAATGCATGTAGATTCTTTTATTTTGTCAGCTGCTCAAGGTAGCAGTACTAATATTAAAGTGTCCCTTCTTTGACAGGTAGAAGCTGTATTGTGTGTCTATTTTATATTTTTGCATCACATTTTTGGTCCATTTTTCATAAAATTGTGTTTTTGGCAAATTAGTGACAACTCACTAAAGACTGAAGTTAGAAAATGACAGACATTTGAGTTTCAGATTTTATACCCTTCAGAAAATTCATACTAATGCAAGACCTATTCTATTATCTTTCTAAGTTTATTAGAGCAATATTTAAAATTGTCCTTATTGTTGTGCCTTTGTCCCACTTCTGTGTATGGCTTTGTCCAGATTTCTTGCTCTTGAAGTTGAGAGGTATGACAAATGTGTCAGGGCCATCACAGTCAGCCAGAGAGATTTCAAATTGTGACATGCTTGTTGCACCCCACTCCCCATGTAGTGACTCTGGATGTGTCCAAGCAAGGCAAGGAGTAGTTGTATCTACCTTGGATGGGGAGGACACACTGCATAAGTACTACAGTGGCTTTTCATCTGTCCTTGATTTTGCAGAATGGTCTGGTTTCTGTCATATTTTGTACTGTTGATTTATGCTTATTACTCAAAGTGCCTGTTGCTCTGTGTTTAAGTAGCAATGCTTTAATGACCATAAGGTAAGCTTGTCTGACATCGTAAGATGCAAGTAAGCTTTAATAAGCATACTGTTAAAGAATTGCCAACATTGAAAGCCTTTCTGTTGTTGCCATGCAGAGAATACTTGACTAGATAATGTATAAGCCTTGGGTATTAAAGGACAGGATTCCATTATTTTAAAAGCTCATTACACTTGTTGGAGACTTCCAGTCATCTCTACAGGCTTTACCCGTAAACTAAACAGAATGCCAATCATGTGTGGTCCATAACCTGTACAGTAATCCTTTAAGCAATGTATCTTGAGCTTGTTTCTTGTTTGCTTTTCATTTTTACTTTTATCATGTTTTCCCCATGAAACAAGTTGTCAGGCAGCAGGTCTTTTTTGGATAAGAAACATTTTTACAAGTGGGGGCATCACATAGATTTCTACTTTCAGCATGTTGCTTGGTACTTTAATAAAGCTGAATATATTATAATTAGAACTGCAGTGCAAGGAGAAGTGGTTTGAGTTGAGTGCTTCTGGTTTTTCTTATACTTGATTTTGACTGGCATTCCAGTAATGTATTTAAAAGTAATTTATTTTTTCATGCCTCACAACCTTTTGTTTCCATCTAGATATTAAGTAAGCTGTCATGCAGCCAATGCATTGAAATATTTTTATTCTTCTACACTTATTTTTGTCTTGATTGGACTTTCATAATGATGGTTTGCCACCCAGGGCAGCGTATTTAATTAAAGTTAGTTTTTTTGTGGTTTTGTGCATAGCTCCTCCCCTTTATGGTTGACCACACCCCTTCCCTTTGACCCCGCCCATTCAGCGTCTCCTGCAGCCCCCCTGTGATTTGAAGTCACCAGCCGCCACTGCACTGAGGGAGTGCTTGCACAATGTTTACATCTGAAACACAGAGCCAGGAATTTGGGATTCAGCAATTCTAATGAGTTCACGCCTCATTTGCATATTCACCATGCTCACAGGCCTGAATCTACACTATAAGAAGTGAACTATGTAGCAAGGGAACCTGAAGGTGAGGAGACCTGTGGGTAGAGGTGACTGGCAATTGCATAAAAATGACTGTTCTGTGGTAAATGTGTGCACATGTTTTTTGGACAGTTTTTTTTTGAAAGCCCTTATAAAAATTCACTGATGCTTTATTCCTTGTTTGGTACAAAAATGTTATTTGCCTGCTGTTTTAGGGGTGGGAGAACCAAGTTCCATTTCTGTGCTGGCACAACCAAATAGTTTTTACATTGGTTTGCTTTGCTATTGTTAATCCTTGTTTTTTATCAAACCTTAGTTTTTGTGTGATTGTCAGTTACAACCACATAACACTTTTTATATTTGAATAACTGAAGTTTCTTTTTCCTCCACTGGGTAATACTTAGAAACTAATATGTGTTATATCTAATCAGGACTTTTATTTATGTGATATTTATGTATAGTATACTTCTGTTGGGTTTTATGTCCCCAAGGACCATTGCACCCAAGCATTCCAATCAGCACAAAACCCTCTTCAGTGACTCAGAAAACAATGTGGTCATGCAAGCCTTTCATCAACATGGTGCATTTCTGTTTGAGAGAGGACGTGGGGATATGTCTGGAAGAATGCAAATTTGGAACCATATAGTGAACAACATCAATGCTGTTGGGAGACAAAACAGGAAATATGATCAGGTGCATCATAGGGCCACTGACATTATTTCATCAGCCCGGAAGAGAGCAGCTGCAGTGGCCCATGGACAGCTGGCTGCTGGGGGAGCCTTCTACAGAGCCATCATTAACACCAAATAAAGAGTTCCTTTCCATTGGCAGGGATCAAGAGAGCTCAGTGGAATGTGCATAACAGCATGTGATTGATGTTGGTGCTGCTGTTTCAGGGAGAATAAGTATGTCCCAGGAAAAGCTTCCAGGTAGGCTTACATATATCATTTTTTTTAATACTTCTTATTTATTTATTTATTTCCATTTTGGTGACCGGGGAAGTTCACTGGGCCTAAATAGCCCATTTTCAATGGAGGCCGGGGAGTAACGCTCCAGTCTAATACAAATAAACTAAGGCTACAACACACAAGTAGAAATGCAAGAAGAAATATCATAGAAATACAACAGGAGTAAAAATAAAATAAAAACTTTTTACAAAATATATTTATAGTCAGATAATATTGCTAGGATAATTAATTGTAGTTTGACGCTATTAAGATTAAAGCCATCTTTATATAACCTATTGTTAGAAGTAGAATTTTTGAGAAATTTAAGGTAGAATTATAAAGTAGGTAGAATAATGGAGTATTATTTGTTCCAGTTAGATGAGAAAATTAGTGTAAGGTAGATGAAATGAAGCTTAGAATTAGAGGGTTGGAAAGGTGTGCTATGCTGGAAGAATGCAATTACATTTCCAGGTAGAGGAGAGGTAGGAATGTATTTTAAAGTCCTTTTTCTTGTATAGTAAAATATTGAAAGCAATAGTTAAGTTGGTTTAGCAAATTTTTTTGGGGGGGGGTAATTATTTATAGATTGATACAGTTAACAACACATTCTGTTTTATTACACATGGGCTTGGGATGGACATGTTATCCAAGTTTTAGTTAAATGTATTGTTAATGGACATATAAAGGTCACAATTTTTTTCGCCCTGTGTTATTATGATGGTGATGTCCTTATATTTTGCTTAACTTCTTTCAGGACCAACCTTCTTAACAAATGTGGAGTCATCTGCACATGGTAAGCCAAACATTTTTATTTCAGCACTGATGAGCATGCATGAATGTCTCCACCGTGTTGCTGATTCAATGGATCGAATGAATGACACTTTGGAATGGGCAGTGTCTGTGATGTAACATCTGCTGGGAAGGGGACAGCATCTGCATGGCTGTAGGTTAGCCACATCATCTGATGTTAGCCAATGTGGCTGTGCCTGATCATACTCCCGTAGTGGCACTGCCTCCATTGTTCAGTTGTCGAGGTGTCCACATCCAGGCATGGCAGGCCATGTGGTCATGGTCTTGTGGATACTGATGATGAGAGCTCATCCAGCAGACATCAGTCACATTCAGGTAGCAGCAATGCATCTGACCATGGGCATAGATGTGCCAGTGCAACTCCTGGCAGAGTCAGTTCTCGGAGTCAGAGACAATGTTGGTGAACTGTCACCTCTACTATGCATGGCTCACACTTGTCTGACATACCAGGATGCAAAGCTAGGACAGAGCTTGGCTGTGTTCTTGCAGACACCCACACACCAATTTCACCTGAAGTGGCCATACAGACACACACACACACACACACACACACACACACACACACACACACACACACACACACACACACACACACACACACACAATAGTTACATGGGTCAGTTGTGAGGCTTAAAGCTCATTCTGTCTCACTGGCCATTTGATACCTTATCCAAATGTCTGCCTGTTTCTCTTTCTTACTCACATGCTCTCACTACCTTTTTTTGTCAGCCTAAGCCTCCTGCCCCCCCCCCACAACACCCTGTAGAAATGATGATAACTGTGCCATCTCCTTGTTTTCTATCTTTTGGATTCAAGGATACATAAGTCATTTGTATGATGGTCAGGGTGCATAGCTGACTTACTGCTTAGTATATCTGGTTTTGTGATGCTGTTTTGCAAATTATAATGCTTTCTTATAGGTTTTTGTAATGTGTACATCCCTCCCAAATTCTTACACCAACAAAGCTGGACAAAGCCATAAATAAAAGTGTGACAAAGGCCCAACAATGGGGAGAATTTTTAAACATTGTGGTCTTACATGGAATAACAGGTTTTGCATTACTATTTTTATGTTTGTTCTGAGGGATATGAAGTCTTAAACTGAAATTTATGTCATTATTTTCTAACTTCACTTGTTAATGATTTGCCATTACAAACATATGAGGCCAAACTTTGGACATTTGGTGAAAATCTGTACATTTTAGACATAAGACTTATTAGTTGATATATGACACATTATTCACATAAGTCACTACTGTCACATCTTGATGTAATTGCTGTAAAAATCACCTAGCATATACATACATTCACAAGTAAAAGTCTGCAAGGATATGACATTCATTTGTATTCATTGACATTTCTTTTTCTATTCCAGGTTCAGCACTTACCTTGGAAATTCAGTAGTTGCACGAATTTTAGTTCAGGGCTGACTGTCTGATGCTTGGAGTACACAGCTATTACATGGGTAAGTAAAGGTTGTGAGTGTTGTTTGGCATCAGTGTTACAGTATGTATGTGTGTAGAATGAAGGTTTTAGCCCCTTGAGTGGTTAGTGTGTATGCTATCCATTGCCTGTTGGCCAGTACGAGGTTATATTGTGCATATCTATGTCTGCCTGATAGTTAATGGAGTGGTAGCCATTACTATTTATGCACATCCTCCCCTGCTCCCCAGGTGGTGCTTTGATTTCTACATGTGTTCATTCTATAGCACACATGACTTCAGGCTAGTGTACTATAGGGTAGAACTCCTGCATAGTTCTGGCTCTGCCCTCAGGTGTATGGGTAAAATATATGTACTCACTGGCATGTTGCAGCATAGCATTCAGGAACTGATGAAGGATCCTGGATGCTAATGCCTGTGACACCCCCAGCATGTCCCTGTTGGTCTCTGGAAGGTTACTGTAGCTAAAATTCTAAGTGCTACACATACCTTTGTCTCCATTGGTATTGGTTCCCCAAAATGTGCTCTTGCTCTCAGCTGAGGACAACAGAAGTCACAGAGTTCCTGTAGTGTGTCTCTATCCACCCTGTAGTGCTCTATAATTTCCACCTCATGCAGATTATGAAAAGTTAAATGGGGTCTAAAAACCCTACTCCTTCTTGGTCATGGTGTATTAGCAGCAGCATAGACATGGGCATGCTGCACATACACATGAATAAGAGCAACAGCAGCCCCTAACATTCTTTACATATAGCCTAGTTTTTAAGGGTGTATTCCAGTAGGTTTTGGAATTTGCAGGGAAAATCAGCACTGAGTCTACATGATTGCTTTAAAGCTTGCTGAATGGCTCCTGCATCTTGGATTGGTTGATTAGCATACCATTCAGCTGCATATGCTGGAATTAGCATGCCACAGTGTTTACCATGTTTGCATGATTCTACCCGGTGTTTACAGCTGCTTACTCAATACAAAAGTGTGCACTGCCATGTGCGCGTCACACCACGATGCTCATACGGTTTCAGAGGAACATGTAGGCTTTATTGAATCTGCACCCTAGTCTTTAATATGATAAATCAGAAATAGTAGTGCATACAAGCAACAGCACGGAGTTCGAGGAAGAAGTGCTCTGTACAGTCTGCCTCCAGTGCTACAGCTAATCCTTCTGCATCTGCCCCTGCCCCACCATGTCTTTTCTTTCACCTGTCCCAGGAACTTTTTAATCACTTTATTGACCTATGCTATATCATTGCCTCTGATGTTGAATTCTGGGGCTCACCACTGTCTCTGTAGAGTAGTATTTCTTTAAATCAACCTTGAATTATCCCCTTCCAATATGCCAGAGTGTGTTCCTATCTTATCCACCCTTTGTTTTTTTTTTGCATTTTTTGCTACCCCATTCACACATGGCCTTCATGTCTCATTTCTGGGAGGGCCGTTTGTTTCCTCTCCTTTTTTCTGTTATCAGGAGTTACCATGAGGGATAGGTGAGAGCCAGAGGTTGTGTTGCTACCACAGTACAAGAAGCTAGAAGTTTCTAGAATGTTCCTACACCTTCTCCCCCATTGTGCTGGAGGCACTGTGCACTGCAGGTGCAGAAATTAGCACATTAAGAGTGAAGTGCAGTTGTCAAAGGAAAAAACTTCAAAGACCAATACACGTAAGGTTCAGTTAAGGCACTTTAATTTACTTGCAGCAAGGAGACAAAAACATGCAAATACAAGGATTTGTCTAGCTACTAACAGGAAGTATGATCATTCTTATACTGTTTTACAAGACATGGCCTTCTAAGCTGACATAATCAAACACAACTTTAAGCATAGTACTACAGCAGGTGTTACTTCAGATTTATGCAGTATGAAATAGAATAAATGTGTTAACCCTTCTCAAGCACTAAATGCATTAAGCATATTGCTAATACACACATTAATACATATTTTTCTAACATTTCCCCCCTATTAATACTTTCTACTTTCAAAATAAGCATAAACAGTTTGTTTTCTTCTCCTAACCTCTTCCACTCAGGATTTGCAGTTAAGAGAGTCATTCAGTTTAAACTTATGAAAGCATTTTTAGTCTTTTAACAGTTCTTCAAACTCAGTACTTTGATACAAGGTTTCAGAAACTGAAATGTCTATTAGGTCTTTAACCAGTCTTTTCATGCAGGGGATACCACAACAATCACATACTCCCAGTAGGAGCATTCCTACACAAATGGCAATCAGGATGTTCATCAGGATGGTACCCACCCCCAAACCATTTCTGGAAAAAGTCTGTCAGTGGGTTTGGGCCTGATTTGGTCATGGCCGACACTTGCTGAATTACCTCAAGATGATTGTCTATCTTGTGTTTATGGTCAGGAATATACGAACAGCATTCTTCTTGGATTAAAGCGCAGGTACCTCCTCTCGCCGCTAGGGTGAAGTCGAGAGCCATGCGGTTTTGGAGCACTACAGTTCTCATAGCATTCAGTTCATCAGTCACCAATTCGAGAGCAGAAAATTTGCATTGCTCATTACTTCGAGAAGTTTTGACAGTTTTCTCAGCTCCCAGATCGATTTCACTGCTCCATATGCTGGTAATATGCCTGCCCATGATATAACGCTATCACTCAAGTCCATGTGTGTCAGTCCTTTGCCTAGAGAGTGATGGTCTTTCCAACGCACATCGATTTGTCCCACTGGATTTACAGGTTTCTTGACTTCTCGGACATTTCAAATTTTCCCATGAGGCAAAACTGCAGTGTGTCGTATGGCCAGAACCAGGTAACCCAAAAAACAACTGCCGGACCAATTCTCAGGTAACCATTTGTATGCCTTTCTGCCACACACAAAATAACAGTCCTCTACTTTAGTAGTAACCTTGCTATGAATATACACTCGCCCTGCATGAAACATTTTTCTATCAGTTGTAAACAGCTGTTTATAAAGAACAGAATTATGTTTTACTTCATCAAGTGTTTTGTGCATCAATCCAAGAAATGAATCATAGTTTGTATTACAATAAAGATCTACTTTGTTACCTTTAGCGTAACATCTATAAGGAAAAGTTACATTGCAATTGCTCCAACCCACTTGAACAGTATCATTTTTATAAAAACACACAGTTCCCTTTTGTGGAACAGACAAGTGAAATGCTATTTTATCTTGTGCTGTAATGGTTGAGGTATCATAAATCAAGTTCTCCCAGGTCTCATTGACCCCTAGGGGGACTGTAGTCATTAATAACCCCCGTATGCTGTCGGCAAAGCTGTACAAATCCAGCAATTCGAAACATTGAAAGTTTCAGCATACACATATTTAATTGCCTGGTAAGTGTAAAGTTTGGATGGCAGTTTATGAGTAACGCTTCACGTTTATTCAGTTCAGTCTGTGTGGCTGTGAAAAGAAAAGGCCACAACAAAAAGATTATTGTCATTAGTACAGTTAACAGGATGATTATGCAATACCTCTGAGGAAAGGGTTGTTCTGCATTCCTGTTTCTTCTGGACTCTATCATTTTTGGTCTTGGCATGTAACAAGATTTTTGTCCAGTTCAAAGTTTTTAACTAATTTACAGTGCATCAAGTGGATCCAAGAGGCTCGCTCCACTATCTTGACTGCAGTGGGTGTTGAGAAAAGTACTTGATATGGACCTTCCCACTTTGGAGACGTCCAATTCTTTTTCTTAACCACCTTCACCCAGATCCAAGTTCCGGGGGACACTGCCACTTCTGATGGTCTGGTTCGTTCTTTATCTGAAACAGAATTTAACTGCAACAAATGTTTAGAATTTAATAACTTACGCATATACTCTGCTAATGTACTGTCAGCTTCCTGGTCTGCAGGCATGAGAGATTTCCACTGAGGTATATAATAAGTCCTTCCAAAGAGCTTTTCAAAAGGAGTCAATCCTTTTGCATTTGGAACAGTTCTCATGCTCAGCAGTGCCAGGGGCAGACAGTACACCCAATTTGTCTGTGTTTCTGATATTAACTTCCTTAACTTACTTTTCAAAACCCCATTGTGTCTCTCTGCTAGCCCTGCAGATTGTGGGTGATTTGCACAATGTTTTTTTAAAGAAATACCGAAAAATCTACTTAGCTCTTGTATGGTCTGGTTCACGAAGTGTGTGCCATTGTCACTGTAGATCCTTTCCGGAATGCTGAATCTAGGGATGATTTCTTTTACCAGGACCTTGGCCACTGTTGAAACATCTGGATTTTTAGTCGGAAAGGCTTCCACCCATCTGGAAAACATATCTACAATGACAAGACAATACTTCTTATTTTCACATTTATTCAACTCTATGAAATCCATACAGATAGTATGAAACGGATATGGTGGTATAGGGAAACTCCCTTGCTTGGGCTTTAACGCCCCTTGTGCATGATGTTTATTACAAACATGGCATACCGCACAGAATTTTTTAGAGTAATTTGAGAAGCCATATGTCGTGAACACTCGGTTCACCAGTTGTACCATCCCCCCTGTTGAGACATGGCTCTGCCCATGGCTCAACAAAGCTGCATATCTAAACAAATTAGATGGCAATATCGGTTTCCTTTCTTTAGAGATGTACAGCCCCTTTTCGAGAATTGCTCCTCATTTTACCCATCTTTGTTTTTCAGCTTGCATAGTAAGTGTCTGCATTGTTTTTAACATTTCTAAGTCTAAAATCTCAGAGGATTGTAATTCCTCATTCAAAAGAAATACTTCTGAAGCTGCCTGCTTTGCAGCTGTATCAGCTCTCGCATTACCTTTTGAAATCCTATCCTGTTGCTTGGTATGAGCTGTGCATTTACAAATAGCTACTTTCTGAGGTAACTGAATAGATTCTAAAAGATCTAAAATAAACTGTGCATGATTGATTGGTTTGCCAGTAGATGTTATCATTCCTCTATTTTTCCACTGTTGCGCAAAAACATGTATAGTAGAAAAAGCATACTGGCTGTCAGTAAAAATGTTCATACAGTTACCCTTTGCTAAGGTACATGCCTGTCTCAAGGCAATAAATTCTGCTGCCTGTGCAGATAAATTATGTGGTAAAGATTTTGCTTCTATAATGTCAGTATCAGAAACTACTGCATATCCTACTAGGTTCTATCCTGCAGGACCCCTTTTGCACGAGCCGTCCATGTAGTATGTCACCTCTGCATCATCCAAGGGAACATCCTTAAGGTCTTTTCTAGGCAGTGTCTTTTGCTCAATCACGTGCAGGCAGCTGTGTGGTGTGCCATCTGCAGGGGTTGGGAGAAAGGTTGAAGGGTTCAAAGTCGTACATCGTTCAATTGTCATATGAGGTTGGCTCAACAGTATAGTCATACAGAAAAGATGCCTAGCAGGGGAAAGATATGCTACCTTCTCTTGCAGTAAAATAATTGCAAATGCATGAGGCACTCTTAATGTGAGAGGGTGGAACAACACTACTGAGGCCGAAGCCTGTACTGCCATTGCAGCTGCAACTACTGCTTGTACACAGTGAGGTAAAGACTGTGCCACTGGGTCCAGTTGTGATGAATAATAAGCAATAGGACGTTGCTTGTCCCCATGCTGCTGTGTTAACACTGATGTCATATAACCTTGCTTACAATCTATAGTTTGGAAAAAACGTTTATGGTAGTTTGGTAATCCCAAAACTGATGAGGACGCTATTAACTGTTTCAGTTTGCAGAAAGCAGATTCTGCTTCTGGTGTCCATTGTAACAAATCCTGTGCTGCCATAGGCTTTTTATAAATCAGGTTAGTCAATGGTGCAGATTCCAAAGCATAGTTTGGAATCCAACTCCAACAAAAATTAGTCGTACCCAGGAAGGACATCATTTCCTTCTTGGTAGTGGGTTTTGGTGCTTGCAAAATCGCTATTTTTCTGTCCTCATCTAATGTCCTACCCTCCTTGGATATTACATATCCTAGGTATCTAACTTGCTTTTTCCAAAGCTGCAGTTTATTTTTGTTTACTTTATGTCCTTCAGTGGCTAAAAATTGTAATAACACTATAGTGTCTTCTTTACAATCTTGCTGGGTGGGGGATGCCAGCAGGATACCATCAACATAAAGCAAAATCTAGCTACCTCTTGGTGGGGTAAACCCCGCTAAGTTGCTTGCCATTTCTTGTGAGAATATTGTTGGACTTTCACAATACCCCTGTGGTAGTCGCGTATATGTATACCTTTTCCCCTGAAATGTGAATGCAAACCAATGCTGACTGTCAGGGTGTATCGGTATCGAAAAGAACGCATTGCTGATATCTACCACAAAAAAATATTTCTGTTGAGGTTTTAAATCATTCAACAGGGTGTGTGGGTCTGGCACCGTAGGTGCCCTTGGTATTACTGCGTCATTTACAGCTTGTAAATCTTGGACCATACGCCATTCTCCATTTGCTTTCTTAACAGGAAATAAGGGTGTGTTACATGGTGAATCAGGAGATTCCACCAGCACCCCTTCCTTAAGTAAAGCTGCTATAATACGTTTGATTCCTACCTCTGCATCTTTTCTTAAGGGATACTGTCTCTTTTGTGGTCTAAATGCTGACTTTGGCATAATAGTAACTGGTCCTGCTGTACGAATAAGTCCTACATCTGATTTTCCTGTTGACCAGAGATTTTCTGGTATATTCTGTAAGGCATTTTCTTCCTCCTTCAATAGGAGTGCTAATCAGATGTCCTCACTAGACTGCAAGTGTACAGCTGGGTGGGTCTGAGTTATCCAATTCAACTTCTGCATTTGTATTCCCTGTTCTGACAGTTCTAACTCTGTCTGTTTTTCCCATCTCGTGACTTTTTCTCCTAAGTCTACCCATTTTACATTCTTGTCCTTAGTTAAGCTAACATGTGGTAATTGATTAGATTTATAGAGTGCAAAGAACTCCTGGGGCAATGAACAGCTGGCTACACTGTTCCCTTCTGTGCCCCAGTACAGATTACGTAATATCAATCTGTTTGCACAATTTCTAAAGAATTCTTGCTCATATTCCTTATCAGGTCCTGGTGTGTTACAATAATACAGAGTACAGTGCAACAAATGCTGTTTATCAATGTCAAGGGAGGGGAACTTGCTGATGGCTACATTCATCAATTCTTCAGTCACTGCCCCTGGACCAGTCGTAACCAAGTCCTGGCTGTACCAATAATACGTTTTCCCCTCCGATTGCACTGCAAAGGTATCAATTTGTCGCTGTGCTTCCATACCTTGCATAGTCGGAACTACTGCTATACCAAATAGCTGCATAAGGTCTCTGCCCATGAGATTTACTGGGCATTTTGCAGAAACAACAATTTTACTTTTCTGGGTCAATCCTGAAGCAGGATCAGTTATCACAATATTATGGGAGAGAGGCTCCCGATGCAGCTGTCCATTAGCTGCTTTCACTAATATGGAATCAGGTGACTCTGAATTCTCTGGCGGTTTGGAGGGATGTACCAGGGTCCGTGAGGCTCCTGAGTCACACAAGAATCTGACTTCCCTCCCTTCTACCAGGAGTGTAACTTCTGGTTTTGTGTCTGCTAAATAGAGCTCTAAGCTCAATAAAGCCAAATCCAATATTTCATTTTCTTCACTATCTGTGACTTCTTTCACTTTCTCTATTTATTCTGTCACATTCTCTACTCCCTCTATCACATACTCATTTGTCCTTTCTCTGCTATCCCCTTCTAGTGATTCCTGACTATCATATAGTCAGTCCTCACCCTCCTTATCTTCCGTGGTTGCCTTCTTGTTTTTCTTGCAATCCCTTGCCAAGTGTCCTTTCTTACCGCATTTAAAACATTCACCCCTTTTCTTTCGCCCTTCAAAGTCCTCTGATCGTTGATCAGATTGTTTGTTTCCCTGGGCATTTCTCTTGCCCTTTTTCCTGGACTGTACTACATATACTTCTGCTCCATCTTCTACAGAAAATACTTGGGCTTTCTTTTTCTTTTTGCTATTAAAATGCCTTTCGGCATGCCTAGCATATTCAAGCAATGACTGTAACCTGCTTGTACGATGATCTACCATGTGCTTTGTAATAAAGCTACTGATGGGTGCAATACTGCCTTTCAAAAATGCATTCTTTAACTGCTGCTCATATGGGGAATCATGTGTCTGATCTTCAGGAACCTGCATTCCACAATGGTTACTAAAACATTCTAATAGTCTGGCATAATACCTGTCAATAGCTTCACCTTCCTGTTGGATGCATTGATTAATGCAAGTCCAGTCTGCCCTAGGCTTCCATTTCTCAGAGATTCGGTCTGTAAGACCTTTCACTCTGTTGTCTAATTCTGCACTACTATGTGGGAGGGGCCTGAGTGCAATATCATGGGGAATCCAGTCGCCACTAATCATGTGCCAATCTGGTCCCACAATTTGTCTGACTACATTTTTTTACCTCTTCTCCGTTTAAATTATAATTCAGCCTCATTCCTTGCAAATCTTCTAAGAACTTTCTAAAATTAACTTTTGGATGGGGAATTCCCTCAGTGGCTTTTCGGATGTCTTCCGGAGTCCAGGGTCTATACACTAGAATAGTTGGGTCCTGACCTTCTTGCCCTGCCTGAGGATTAGGCACTTCTATAAGTGGGCATATTTCTTCTTCACTCATAAATCGTGAATTTCTACCCATTTGATATAACTCAATGTCCCCTTTTGAGTTCCTTGCCTGTGTTCGAAACCTGGTCTCGATGGGATCTCTAATAAACGGTGTTGCTTTTGTAGTGTCTCTACTTACAGTGATAGCTGGATATCGCAGGGGTGGACTAACTTGTTCACTTGCCTCATATTCTGGTAAGGGAGACGGAGGGGCTGATGCTATTACTAAGTTATTGTCCTCCTTATCTAAAAACATTGCTTTTGAATTATTATTCTTTTGTTCCCTTCGGTTTACTTCCTCAATCCACCTGTGTGCATGAGGAATTCCTAACCAACGTTGCTTTTTTACCCGACCTTTAGAATCGGTTTTAAGCTGTCTGACAAGTTTGACAGGTGAGGATTTTTCTAATTTACCATCAAATTCATACTTATTAACCCATTTTGAGTAGTATTTAATATTATCAGCACGCTGTGACTGCATGTATTTTGCGTCTTCGGTTAACGGCGGATTTTGGGACCTTTTTGTACAATTATTACCCATTTTGTTCTACCCTTTTAATCGTTACGTAACACCTTATTTTTAACGTGGTACCACAGATGTTTTTATAGTCTCTTCAGAATGACTGCCTACCTGCTCTGTTTCCCTGATCTATGACAAGACAGTAATCTTTCTGTCCCTGACTTATAACAAAGTCTCTAACAGAACAAATACAAATCTAGTCCCTGATCTAAAACAGAAAAAAAGAAGGTGAATTCACCTTACCTGAGCCTTCATGATTGATCACCTGGTTCGAGTAAACCCGTCCTTCAGTTGCAGATCAGAAAGTGGCTGGCCTCTTTTGTACGACAATTCAGTCGGAGGACTTTTCAAATAAGAAGAACAGATGTGGTTTCTTCCCCGTATGGTTTCAAGCCACCTGGCCTGTCTGATCCGAGGCAAAGTGAAGGTTTCCGGTCCAAAGGACCAATTTGTCAAAGGAAAAAACTTCAAAGACCAATACACGTAAGGTTCAGTTAAGGTACTTTAATTTACTTGCAGCAAGGAGACAAAAACATGCAAATACAAGGATTTGTCTAACTACTAACAGGAAGTATGTTCATTCTTATACTGTTTTACAAGACATGGCCTTCTAAGCTGACGTAATCAAACACAACTTGAAGCATTGTACTACAGCAGGTGTTACTTCAGATTTTCTGCTGACATGACTAGATTTGTGAGAAACTTTTCAGTAAAACAACCTGGCCTTGGTGACTATTAATCCATTTACAAGCGTCTATTGTACAGTGTTACATTTCAAGGTACTCTTCTAATTCAGATACAAGCAAATGCTAATTGCAGTTCATATTTTCAAGCAGGCTTTGTACTAATTATCTATAACTTCTACGGCTGTGTATCTTCTCATGGCACAGTGGAACTTCTTGTCTAAGTTTCATACAAGTAGTATTGTTCTATTCATTATTTTCCTAACGCAAGCAGAAATCATCTGCTTCTCAGTAAATTTCCAAAGCACAAGCAAGATTTAGCTGACAATACAAGGTCAGAAAGCAACTGCAGTTTGTACAGATTTATGCAGTATGAAATAGAATAAATGTGTTAACCCTTCTCAAGCACTAAATGCACTAAGCATATTGCTAATACACACATTAATACATATTTTTCTAACAGCAGTCCTTGGTTGAACTTGGATTCCTATGGCTTTATGAGTTTGGAGTATATCTCCAAAATATATCCAATATGGTACTTCTAGGACAGGACTTAATCAATTTTTCTCCCTGAGATGGTGAGCTAGCTCTGGCCATTCACTCCCCTTATTCCTTGGCCAGCTAATCCAGGTCCCAGTCTGCTAATCAAATCCACATCTGCTAGGATCCAGGCAAAGCTCTATGCATCTCTAGCATAATGCTAGCTTTATGCATCATCTGCTTTTTCTCTCCACAAATTCTCTCTTCCATACTCTACAGATCCATGTATCTAGGTCAGTTTTCAAGCTCATCTCCTGTATATGTCTAACCATTTGTGTAATTATATTTTGTGCAGGCTCTATAAGCTAGATATAATTTCCTCTGTTTGTGCACATATTTCTCCAACTGAGGAGCCCACTACAGTGCTCTATACAATGGAATAATGACTTAAACACCTATGAAGACAACATTACTACCTCTACATACCATGGTTCTGGTGGTCTTTGCCACATTTCATTCACATTGCATTGCATATTTCATTATGGGGTAATTATGAACACCCATATCCTTATTTTCTACTTATATCCCAAGGGTTATTCCTTCAAAAGTGTGTCTCCCTTAATTTTTCTATATCTAAAGTGCCTAATTTGTTTGTTTTGTGTGTTACTCTTAGTCACTTATACACACTCCCTGCAAGGCATACCAAATGCCACTGGACACTGGTCATCATGATTTGGCACAATATAAGAATACACCTTATACTATAGTAAATAATTATTTAAAAAATATGTTGACTTAGTGTTCTGAACACTTGTTTCAGTTAAAAACTAGGTATTGTGTCTTAGCTAGCTAATACAACACCCTTATTGGTTCAGAAACTTATAATAAATGACTCTGTGGCAAGCAGCAATAGCAATCTTAATATTTCAGCTCACAAAGCTTCTGGTAAACAGGAGGCACAGAACATGTTTGATCTGATTTTGAGCTAGAGTCAGCATACATTTTATTTATTTATTTATTTATTTATTTAATTATGTATACTTTGTTGACAAAGTTAGTCCTTTTAGGCCAATGGCCTCTTTTTAGGGAAAACCAGTGGTGGTATTCAGATTTAATAAGGTAAAATTGAGCAGAGCACTGGGAAACTTCCCCTATTCTATTTGGAGTTGCTGGGAGGACGTATTTGGTCCTTGCCCTTCCTGCTTCCTTTCCAGGCACAGCAGAGGCTTGGAGAAGCATGAGGATATTATGGAGGAGCTTGGGAGAGTGTATGATGGTGAGGAAGCTGCTGATACAGAGAATATGAGACCAAAGAGCACTGCATTGAGGAGCAAGTCATTCATAGACAGTGCTAGCGATGGTATTGAAGGAGGAGCCATTTTTGGTGGAGTTGGAGGATGTGTTAGGAGATGGAAGGAAGGCAGTTGCGTTTTCCACTGATTTGGAGTTGCTGTTTCAGCAGCATTCATTTAGTGAAATAGTCGAAGCAAGAGAGGAGTTCATTGTTACAACCCTCCAGTCAGAAGGGTTGCAAGATGATGTATTAAAAGGTTTGCTTTTGGAAAGTGAGCCAGAGAATGGCCAGAAGTTATCCCAAGGTGAAGTAATGGACAGATTGCAGGATTCAATAGCAGAAAATAAAAAGAAAGATGAAGTCCTTAATGAGAATAAAACAAATGTGGAAATGGTAAGAAATATAAAAGGGACAATTAATAAAGATAGAAGACAAATGGATGTAAAAAAAAAACTTTTAACTGCAAGAATCATTAGCTAATCAAAGGATGAAAAGGACATGTATTGTTATTTTGACTCTGGATGCAAAATAAGAGGAGATAACATTTATTCATACAATTAAAGAGATATTTTGTGACATTATTTTTGAGACTGGGACAGGAATGGAGAAATTGTTAGGGGAATATGAAAAAAAATACTGTCAGTCTTGGCGCTCTTATATTTTGAAAGCATTTGATAGAGAAACTAATTAGAACAGATATTGAAAAAGAGACTTTAAAGAGCCGTTTGATTATAATATACAAACATTTTATGGACATTAATAAAGTTTATGACAATAGAGGTTTATGGATTGGGGTTGGGAATGTAATGTGTTGAAAATGAAAAAATATGTTATTGTGCATATTCCAAGTGTGATAAATATTGGAGGGGTAAAAGTTATTGTAAGGTATTGGAGTCAACCTAACACAGGTTTTTATTGTGGAAAATCAGATCATTTAACTAATGAATGTGATGAAAGAAAGTGTTATATATATGGTGAAACTGGACATGTTGCAAGAAAATGTGAATTGAAATGTTTTAGATGTGGTAAAACAGGTCATCCATGGACAGATTGTAAGGAGAAAAAAAGAAGGGGTGAGAAAGAGTGTAGGGCACAACAAAAAGTGATAAAAGAGGTTGGTGCTTTGAATGTTGTGACAGAAATAAAAAATAGAAATAGGAATCAGTAAATAAGGAAGTAAAGAAACATATATAGAAAAGGAAGAAGGTTTACAAATAAGTTATGAAGACACTATACATTGAATTACAGTAAAAGCTAAAAGGCTTGCCACCTATAAAAATTATTCAGCATCCATCTGCTTGTCTAGCACTAAAAAAAATTCTATATAACTATGTTCCTAGTCAGTTTTTGTGATCCAGTGACCAAAAACTCCTGTATGTCCACAAACGTATCAGATCTGCTGGGGATTGTCTGTACTTCTATAAGGTTGCTAAGGCCTGGAACACCTTCCCTGCCTCCATCATGTCTATACCCCCCTCCCATCTTTCAAAACCACTCTGAAAGACTTCTAGCTAAAATCTGGTTTTGTTGTTACTTAAAACCAGGATAAACTATATCTCTAAATGTGAGCAAGTACCTTTTCATCCTTTATACCTCCTTACTATCCCTACTTCACTTACCTCCTTACTAATATCTAATTCTTTTCCCTGATTTTCTCTCTAAATAAACCACAAGCCTGTTTTTCACTCATTTCGTATTGCAACTCCTAGTTGATTTAGACTAACTTATTCAATAAACTGTCTAAATCTTCTCTAAATATTAAATGACTGTCATAAACTTTGAATCAATTCTTTACCAGTATTTATATTATGTCTAATTTGTTATAATTATTTAAACTGCAGACATTTTTTGTTTTATTTTTGAAGATTGCAAAATTATTGTTCTTAAAATGTTTTGTAATAATATATTATGTCTAATTTGTTACAATTATTTAAACTGCAGACATTTTTGTTTGATTTTTTTAAGATTGTAAAATTATTATTCTTAGAATGTTTTGCAATAATTTGGAGCTTTTCTCCTTGGGGCGCCAATGAAAATGGGCTTCTACCCAGTCAGACTTTCCTTGTAATCAAATGTCAAATAAATATGATAAATAAATAAATCTGATAGGTACAAGAGTGTGAGAAAGAAAAAGAATGTTTATAGGGAGTAATACAAAACAAAAGAAGAAGGATAGGGATAACAAGCCTAGTAGTTTGTATCAAATTTATTTATTTTTGAAAAGTTGCATGTAAAATAGTAGCAGTAAATGTAAACAGTTTGAAAAGTTTAACTAGGAGGATAGGTATTATGGGATGGTGTAGCAAGTTTGATACAGATATAATAGTTCTAGAGGATACAAGAGCTTTTACTGCACTGGAAAAGTTGCAAACCTAGCAACTATAGGGGTATTGATATTCTTTTATCAGAAAAGATATTATGTTGGAAAATAAATGTTAATAACATTGAAAAAAATTGAAAAATATGGTATGAAAATATTATGGAAAAACATTGTTATGCGTATCCTTGCAAAGGATTAGATGGAGAAATTGTAGAGTGGTAAAGACAAGAATGCAAAAGAAATAAACATGTATTAGAGTGTCAGGGTTTTTTGTGGAGACTGCCAATAAGAAAGCTGCCAGTTAAGGCAAACATGATGTATAAGAGAAAGGAGGAGAGTATGTCATTATTGTAAAGAACTTGAGACAGCTGAACATGCATTTTTAAAATGTAAAATAATTGTAAAAGCAAGGAAAACTGATAAAATACAGTACTTTGAAGATATAAAGAGCAAAGAAGATATAAATATGGACATTATTGATTATGGGTATTATGGTACTAAGAATACGGAGTATGTATGTATGCAAAACAGACAAAAAATGTTTAGGCAAAAATGCTTCGATAGTACTGAGATATGGAAAAAATCAGATGAATCTAATAAATACAAAACAAATTTATTGAGCCACAGAGCAAAAAATCAAGCGCTTTCGTCTCCTCAGTTAGGAAACTTTATCAAGTTTAGGGTTATATGGTTTATATGGAACCAAAGGTAAAGGAAATAATATTTAATAAAAGATGGAACTTAGCAATGATATGGGAAAGGACAAGATTTTGGTTATGGAAAATGGAGTGTAGGGGGGTCAAATGAAGTATGTAATGAATAAGAGAAGTGAAGTGTTTAAACACTTGTAAATAATGTATAAAGCATAAATATTGTAAATGTTGTTGTCTTTTGGCTTTTCCCGGTTAGGGGTCGCCACAGCGGAACTCCGGTCCGCTAATGATTGGCAGTAGATTTTTACGAACGCCGAGGTGCCAGCACGACATTCAACCTTCCACGAAGGCACGCCCATTTACGCATGTCTTTCAAACGCCCACCTAACCACGGGGAGTACATGCAGACTCCACACAGAAGGCACTCCCCGCACTCTAACCAAGAATCGAACAGGAGAACCTCTTGCTGTGAGGTAACAACGCCACCACTGCACCACCGCTGCTTTACTGTATAATTGTTGTAAATAAGTATGTTTAATAAAGGGCCTTGCTGTTTTTGATAAGTGCTGTGAGATCTACATTTGTAATTTTGTATCAGTAAGTAAATCTTTAGTCTGAAACAAGTGTGAAACAAACTTGAAGCTCACTCCAGATGAAAACCATAGTTTGGAGCAAAGGCGGCCTCTGTATGAGGTGCGACTCTTTGGGAGAAACCATCACCACTCTAAAATAAATGTCAGTCAGTTCCTGTAAGTAGTCTTTGTGATCATTTAAGGAGCTGCAGTCTCAATTGTGGCTGTTCAAAGGCCATAATTTCAATCAGTGATATGATTTGTGTTATAGCTGTTACTGCCAATTGGCAACTGCTAAAATACAAGTAGTATTTCAGCAGCTACAACTACGATCGTGGCTACATAAAAGATTTCAAAGACTGCTTAAAAAGTGTGTGCGCGTGTGTGTGTATGTGTATGTGTGTGGTTTGAACTGAAATGAATGTGGCATGGAATTTTACTTGTTTTTGCAATGTATGCATTGTATATGGAGTTTCCATGGGAGTTGTTTGATTTCTGATCTTTGATGACATTTTTGAGAGTGAGATCAGTCTGAGGGGACTTCCACTGTCACATGCTTCAGATAGGTGGACATTTACATGGAGTGTGGACGATTCTATTAGCTTGTCACATGCTTCAGATAGGTGGACATTTACATGGAGTGTGGACGATTCTATTAGCTATGTTTAACTGAGATAGAATTACTTAATTTGGGAATTCTGGCTAGCTGAGATTTTAGAATTCAGTGCAGTGGTACATTCTGTTGTTGAGGGTCATATTTTCCAATTTGATTGTAATACTGATTGCCCTTTATCACCCGAGTTAAAATGTAGGCCACTGAAGACAGATGAGCATACCTCTTAGCCTCTCAGCACCAGAATCAGGAACAAATAAAAGAAAAAACATTTTTCATGGACAAAGGACCTAGAGAAGTGACACTTTTAAAATATTAGATCCTCTGATTTAGAAAGTTGACAAGTAAGAGTACATGAATTAATATGCATCTTCTGAAGTGAAAGAAGACTGTAACTGCAAAGAATGTCATTATTTGTTTATTATAATCCACTCAAAACTTCACTGAGTTTAGGAGGTTAGAGCAAAACTATGAAACAAAGTCAGGGGTGTCCCTGAAAAGCAAGGCAATTTATAGGTTATTTAGATAACAAAAGGCATACAGAAGACTCCAGGTAGTAGGAAGAAGCTAGTATATCATTAGGGGTATAGTTCACTTTGCCAAACCCAGTTTTTATCAGCAAAGTGAACTGATGCGTGCTTTTTCCTGAATTCTGTCATTTACAAATGCCAGAAATGTTGATGCTGGGAATATTAATTTCCCTGTGATGTATGAGGTTTAGTTGCATGAACGTAAGTAGGTGTTTTACTAATGCCAAAGCTTTTGAATATATTGAAACTTTTGGCATTAGTGGCTAGGAGTGTGAGTGTGTGTGTGTATTTGGAGGCTAGGGTTAGAGTAAGGGCCTGATAACAGGATAGATGTGGTGTGTGTGTGTGTGTGTGTGTGTGTGTGTGTGTGTGTGTGTGTGTGTGTGTGTGTGTGTGTGTGTGTTTGTTTATATGAAGTGTGAGTGAGCATCTTGTGTAGCTGTTCTGTAAGGTAAAGGTTTTTTTCAAAAGGTAATATGTAGGGTTTGAGGTAGGGGCAGTGGTGTAATTAACATTAAGGTTAGCACACATGTGGGCATTAGGGGGAGTGGTGTAGTTAATATGTGTAAAATGGTATAAGGGAATGAATCTCCCATCTATCCTTATTCAAGTGTGGTAATCTTAACCCCAGCCTTGCTGCTGCCCCTAACGTCAATCCTAAATATTACCTTACAAAAACTTTCCTTAAAAGTATTAATATTCAGACAATGTGCATCCACACATATTGTTAGAGTACAGTTTTTTTTAACTGACAGGAAAAGGAAAGCCATTGCTTTCCCTTTTTAATCACTATATATATATATATATATCTATATATATATATATATATATATATATATATATGTGTGTGTGTGTGTGTGTGTGTGTGTGTGTGTTGTGTGTGTATATATATATATATATATATATATTTATATATATTTTTTTTTACCTTAATTACTTTTATTATGAGATCAATGTAATGTGCACTGATGTTTCTGCACATTGAAATTACGGCATACAATCATCAATAGATAAGGTATTATTCTTACCTATACTTTGATGGCTGTTTTTGAACTGCAATGTGGATATGATAGTCAGATTTAAGATTTATAGATTCACTGGTGTATACTAGGCTAATGACCACTAAGGCCTTTACAAGCCTAGTCACGCAACCTGAATGTCTCCCATGAGTTTTATTGTGTTTTAGAGGTTATTTTAAGGAGATAAATGTTAGCTAGGGCATGATTTAAGTACTGCCTCTGCCCATCAGAAAAGTTGGTGCCAACCAGGGTTTCCCATCCATTGGTTAAACATGTATCACCAGTAGTTTGGTATGTTCTTCGTCTTCAATACGAGTTCCATTAATGGACAGATTGCAGAGATTGTGTCTATAGAGATGTTGAGGTGGTAAGATTCTGAATAATGTAGCTATCTGTATTTAGGCATAAGCTAGAGTTTTACAGCCACATCTCAATGCTGAAGAAGGGTATTTGAAGTTTGAATTTGAACTCAGCAAGAGGCATACTGGAAAAAATAAGACTGCAGATTATTCTGCATATTGTATTTATGTTGCTAGTTTTGAAGCTTTATTTATGTAATTGACAAAAAAATGTTAAACAGGGCTGGACATAATATCGACCTCTGGGGTACGCCAACATAGATAGGATGTGGTGTAGATGAGGGTGCACACTATATTGATAGACTGTGGTGTTCAGAGGGTATCTGTCCATCAGACAGATTCTATCCATTCAGTTAACTTTAAATAATTCCAAGGCTGATGGATAAGTCCTACATTTGAACGTTGAGATATTAGGACATGATGGGAGACAGTATCAAAAGTAATAGGTCAAGAAACAGGGACCTGACAAGTGTTCCCAGTTGTGGGGTTTGCATGGATTATGTCTATTACTGCTAGAAATGCAATTCTAGTGCCCTCCAAAAAGCTATGTTGAGTTGGAGAAATGAGATTATTATGGTTTAAGCAACAAAGGAGCTATGCATGTGTACACCTTACAAATATTTTTGAAAGTGGAAGCCATACTGCAATGGGTCTATAGCTGAATAGTTCAATAGTGGCATCTTATTTATGCAGTCATATTAGGAATAAGGATTTCCATAGTTGTAGCACAATGTATTATTTTTCTATTGACTTGTAGCCACTATGTTGAGAAATTCAAGGAGGAGATTGTCACAGGTTGGAGGTTTTTTTGTTTACATTTTTGAAGTAGTTTTAAGAACAAGGAATTTGAGTCTGAGTAAGTATTCCAAGATGAAGGGGCTGAGGGTAGGGTTGAATCAGGAGTTGCAGGAAGTTAGGGTATGGCAGTAGACTTTCCTACCTTAAGGTAATGTTCATTAAATGTGGAAGAAGCTATACTATTGGGAAGTGTGTCTAAAAGATAATTCTGTATCTTGCTTGTAGAGTTATGAGGTGCTAAAAGGGAAAAAAATGTGGTCTTTGTTGTTTGAGACAGAAATATTGATTAGATTTCTGAAGTACGTTTTACATTTGGATATGAAGTTCACGGTAGTGCAGTTATGTGATTATGTTTCATGCCCGGTGTCTTATGTGCATGAAACACTTTCTTGTGGTAGATAGCCATGGGATTGCTTTTGATTTTATCCTTGTCTGATGTAATAAGGTCAAAGAGTCTGACATATTCAAGAATTTGTTGAAGTCTCAGACAGCATATGATTTTTTTTAATACGGAAATGAAAAAAGACATAATAAAGTAAGGCGAATTGGTGATTCCCTTTTCTCGTTTTCTTTTTCTTTGTTGCAGTTATATGCTACCTGACTTCATCGCTTGTGATAGCGGCAGATGTATAACAAAACTGGGAATAATACTTGCCCATGTGTCCATAATTTACAGTTTGAAGCCAGAGCCACAAAACTGACAGGAGACAATAAAGAAAAGAAAAATGATTCAGCAGAAGAAAGGAACTCCTTGCTGGCAAAATGATAGAAAGGTGTTTGCATGTGTTGTTCTGTATCCATCATAAATTAAGGGCATGCAATAACTTTTGCATGACAAAGATATTAAATGGTGATTAGGTCATATTCATATGCATTGCATGAAAGCTCTTTATCATACTTAAAGCCTT
Organism: Protopterus annectens; assembly: GCF_019279795.1. Lineage (NCBI taxonomy): Eukaryota > Metazoa > Chordata > Ceratodontiformes > Protopteridae > Protopterus > Protopterus annectens. Next base: position 1,672,049,418 of record NC_056729.1, read on the forward strand.
ACAAGCATCACTGCTCAGGGTTTTAGTTTTGTTAGCAAAAATATCTATCTGAAATAATAGCAGTGCTCTTTACTTTTTAGGCACAATTGATCAGACTTGTTCTAATGTCCTCAGCTCACACTCAGAATAAGAGTAACACACATGCATCATGCCTTTTAAATTCTTAGTATAAGAAATCTGGACAAAGTCTAAAACAATGGGGATACAAAGGCCCAAAAATAGGGACAGCTTTTTAAATGTTGTTCTTATAAACTTAGAAAGTAGGTAGAATAACAGAATGTATGTTCGCATGCATTTTCTGAAGGGTGTAAAGTTAGAAACTCAAATGTATGTTATTATTTAGTGACTACAATCCTCAGTGATTTGCCATTTGCCAGAAAACCACAAATGTTATGGGAACAGACCAAAAATAGGAGACCACAATTTGAACATTTTGTGAAAATCTGGACATTTGAGAAGTATGACATGCAGACCGGTTCAGTTTGCATTTTATTGCAACCGTTTTGGGCCCTTTTACATGCTGACCACCAGTTGCTTCCTTTTATCGTAATGTCCTTTGATTCTATCCCTTGGGACTATGACTTCACCAGTGGTAAGTTTGAAAGGGGAGGTGTGGCAGAGCAGAGCAGCTTGCCACATCACATCTGCTGTTCTGCATACCAGTGGATTTTTTTAGAGCTACTGATGCCATTCACCACACAACAAGTAATGTCATTTAGCTCCAACTCCCTCCACTGCTAAAATGCTAATGGCAAACTGCTTTATGATTTTGGCGCTATTTCGATCACTGGGGACATGTCTGATTCTGTGCAGATACCCTCCCTCCTTCCCTGAGTAGGTAAGCCAGAAAAGACTGCCTCATTAGTGATCCCTTTTTCATTCTTCTATTACACTTCATTCTGTACCAGTGTCCGGTTTAAATATAAATTATTTGCCATGAATTCTTATCTTTTCTGTCTAATATTCAGTTTTGTTTGCATTCACAGCCTGAATTTTCTGTCTAAGCACTCTGTCTTTGAATACATTGTAACTGTGTTTGGTGTAAACTATCTTCACTAAATGGGCTTAAGTGTTCACAATCATTTCATATTTTGACTGTTAATATTTTTCAACAACACTAATATTATATTGCTGTTCTGTTTTCCATTTTAGACACATTCTGAATAAATGGTTATTGCCTTCATAGTTTAAAGATTTGATTTTTAGCACTACAATTTTTTTTTATGTTTAAACCACAGCATTTACAATAGGTGTGGTTTCTGCCTGGTCATTTATTACCAGATTAGGTCACTTGCTATTTTGTTCTATTTTTATTTTTTTATTTATTGATTTTATTTTCACATTATTTTCATGTATATTCTCAACTCAGTTTTATACACTTCAAGCTATTCTGTGATATTTTTCAGTGTTATCCTGGGCAGTTCATTTACACAACACACATCAATGGCTTTCTTCCTGTAGTATATCAGCTTCTTTCATAATATGCCTTCATCCAGGAACTCCATTTTTCAGAGAAGTTCCCTTGTAACATCAGCTATGTTGAAGATTATAGAGATATCTGAAGCCAAAAAAACTGAAAAAAAAACAAACAAAAAACCCCCAAACAAATGAAATTATGTTAGTGTTTTAGTGGGGTGCAAAGCCAGTTAATGTTAGTGTGAGCAAAATTTGAATAATTACTTTGTAATTTTTTTTTCAATTTTCTTCTAAAATATAAAACATAAGACAAATTATCTAGGCACAATGGATGGTTTACTTTGACAAATTGTACTCATTCTTACTGTTGGCATAGACGAGAGGTGCGACCATTCAAGAAACATCAGTATTTTATTATTTAATTATTTATTTATGTGTCATTTGTTAGCTGGGTTAGTCCAGGTGAAAGAGAAGCTCATTATCAGTGGACACCTGAGAAGAAAAGCTCCAACAAAAACATACAATTCGAAGTAGATGCTAACAAGAACAATTCATGATTGATTTTTAACAATGTAAATTTGTAAGAATGCAATTACATTTGAAGTTCACACGATAAAAAATAGATGGTCAATATAAAGCAGAGACAGAAATTAGGTAGCAACTGGAGAATACAAATGATTGTCAAGAGCAAAAACAAATTATGTACAAGTGTGGGTAACAAAGCATTGCAGATGTCAGCATTATAAACTAATGTAACTAAAAGTGATGTAGCATGAGACTGAAGAGTATGTACAATTAATTTAGTTAAGAAGAGAAAAATGCAGAAATTGAGCAAAAGTGTTAGGTCTTCTGCAGGTGAAGCAGAAAGTCTAGAGAGATATGAGTTGAAGTAAAGGCAGGTGGAGAGAGAATGGGGAGTGAGGGGCTTTAAGTAGGGTCTTGGCAGGGGCAGAACCATGAGTTAGCTATGTAACATTTCAGCTCTTTTTTTTAAGTTATTAGTGTGTTAATGCTTCTTAAATTAGTGAGGAGTTTGTTCCTGGCTTGGGACACTGTGCATTTGTATAAAGGTTTGCCTATGTTTTTGTAGGTTTGTAAATATCTAGAAGATTTTGATCGGAGCTATGGAGTGAGTGAGTAGGGGGTACATAAGGAAACTAGAGAGGAAAGGGAGAGGCAGGCCACATGTTTATTAAGAATAGAGTGTGTGATTTGCAGCTGGGACAGAAGCAGAAGTTGGGGGAATTCAAGCCATTGAAGTTGTTTTACAACAAGGCAGTGATGGGTTTTGTAGGGCTGGTTGCTGGCAAATCTAGCTATTTTATTATATGTTTGTTCAAGCTTGGTGACTAAGGTAATTTGTAGATATGTAAGTATTGGTGAGGCATAGAGAAGGCAGGGAAGAAGGAATGCCTGAGCCAGAGAAAGTCTGGAGTTATGAGTTAGTATTTTTTTGTTCCTATAGTGTAGTCCAAGTTTTTGATGTGTCTTTTTAATACACTGTTGTATGTGGAGGTCATATTTTAGTTGGTCATCAATTATGGCTTGAAGTAGCTTAGTGTGAGATTCTACTTTGATAGTGGCGGTGTTATGTGATGAGATAGTGAATGTGGTTTTGTGATGTCAGAGAGATTTTGGTAGGAAGAGGAGGAGTTTGCTTGTTTTTGGATTTAGGATGAGTTGGTTTTCAGTTAGCCATCTTTCAATGGTGAGGAATGTGTTTTGAGTAAGAGAATGAAGGTTAGTGATGTTGTTAGAGAAGAAAATTAGTGTAGAGTCATCAGTGTATTGTATGAGAGAAGAGCTGGAGCAGGATGAGTGGAAGTTATTGGTAAAGATATTGAAAAGAAGGGGTCCAAGAAGAGAGCCTTGGGGATGCTTATCTGGAGAGGTAAAAAAGGAGAATAAGAAATTCGCCATCTGACAGACTGTAACCTGTTGATAGGGTAGCTTGAGAACCAGTGAACAGTGGAAGTGGAGATACTGAGGTCAGATAGTTTTGCTAGCAGCTCAGAGAGAGAGATACAGTATCAAAGGGTTTTGAGAGGTCGAGGAAAATACAGGATACCAGCTATTTTTTGTCTCTAGCCTCTGCAACAGTATTAGTGAAAGATAGAAGGGCACTGGTAGTACTGTGGTATGGATGGAATCCATGTTGGGTGGAGGTCAGAAGGATTTCCTGGATAAGATATTTGAAAAGCTGCATATGTGTACATTTTTCAAGGATTTTAGAGGGGGGAGATAATGGCAATGGGTCGGAAGTTGGAAGGATCAGTGAACTTTCTTCCTTTATGGGGGGGGGGGTATGGTATAGAATGACTTCCAGATGTCTGGGACCGTAGACTTTTTGATCTGTCAATTAGTATAGAGATGGGGTAGGCTATAGAGTCTGTGGCGAGCTTAAGAATAAAGGGAAGTAGGTTACCAGTAGAGATAAACATGGCTTAAGTTTAAGTAAAAGTGATTTTATGTAGGCAGTGGGGACAGATTCAAGAGAAAGGGGGGTTTTATTGGTAGTGGTAGAAGAAGTTGTAGAGGGATTGCTGTCTTGGTCCATATGGGTTAGTTTGCAGATAGAGTTGATGAAGTAACAGTTGAGAAGTGTGGAAATTTCTTGTAGGGGTTATGGATAGAAGGACTACCAGGGTGAAGGATTTTGTTGATGGTATGCCAGAATTTTTTCGGGCTGGAGTGGTGGGTACTTTGTGCATTATGACAGTATTTTTTCCTGTCTTTGTTGATTAACTTTTTGGTGAGGTTTCTAAGTTCTTTATATTTTTGGAGGTCTGTATGGGATTTAGTTTTTAGCCAGGTTTTCCAAACACTGTCTCTTTTTTGCATAATGATGTAAGCCAGGGAGTGGTTAGCTTTTATCTTAATTTTCCTTAGGGGTGCTAGGGAGTTTAGGATTCTTTGGAAAATTTGGTTAAATTCTAGCACTGCATCATTGAGAGGAAGGCGATGGGGGTAGGACCAGTTAATGGATAAAAGTGTATTGTTTAATGTTTTGACCTTAAAACTGAATAGTTTGTGGCAGTGTCTGACTGAGTGAGATCTGGGAAGTTGGAGAGAGTGTCTTTGCACATGGATGGGTAGGTGGTCACTTACGGAGTCAGGTAGGGTGGAAGTGTTATGGTAGAGGTTTGGATTTGAAGTAAGAATCCAGTTTAGGATGGAGCCGCTATTGGTGCTTTTATTCATGCAAGTGGGTGCTGTGATTAGTTGATTAAAGCCATGGAGGTTTATGCTTAGGTTTGGGGAGTTGGTAGATTGTTTTTTCCAGTCAACATTTATATCTTCAAGGATGACTGTTTCATATTGTATATTGTGTGAGATTCATGATAGAATATGCTCAGGAATGGGGATATTATTACCAGGTGTAATATAAATGGCTACTTAGCAATTTTTTATGGGGATTTATGTGACAGTTGAGAATTAATATCTCAGCTGCGTACAAGTTTGGTGGAGGTGTCAGTAAGGGGGAAAGGTTGAGTTGCTCAGAATAGAGAATCGCCACTCCACCCCTTGTTTAGAGATTCAATCTTGCTAATATATGTTGCAGCTGGGAGGTAAGATTTCATTGTTGGAAATGTGAGGTTTTAGCCATATTTCAGATAAGGCTACAATATCAGAACAGTAGTGCGCTATCCATGAGTGGAGTTCAGTGGCTTTATTGAACAGAGTTTGTATCTGTATTGAGTAGATGGTTAAGAGTTTTGTGTTGGAGCAAGAAGGGATGGAAGTTTGGTGGGAGGTGGGTGAAGGGATGGGCTGGGGAGGAGAGGGGTTGGCAGCCAGAGAAAAGGTGAAGGGGCCAGGATTGGGGTGGATGTCTCCACCTAGCAGAATAGTGTGTGCTAAGAGAGTGAATTATGGTTGGTAGTAGAATAAACTGTAGAATTTCTGCTTAGTTTTTGGGGAGATAGGTGTCTGAGATGGTATTTTGATTTTGGGGAGCTGTGTGCAGGAGAGGCCATACAGAGAAGGAGATATTGAGAAAGATGGGGAAGGATATTTTATTAGTAATAGAATGGGTAACAGTAGGAGAGGGTTTTAGGTAGTAGTCTGTAGTGTGATATGAAGTTAGGAATGTGAGGGAGGAGTAGGCTGGAGCATGATGTGGAAAGTTGTGAATGAGAAAGAGGTGGAAGTGGAATGAGATGTGTGTAGTTTTATGAGTGCATGAGTAGGTCTGTTGGTTTTTAGGTAGTACAGGAATAGAGGAGCTAGCAGTTAGGAGAGGGAAGGAAAGTAGTTAAGGTGGGTTGGGTAGATAAACTTGTGTGAATGGATTTGAGAAATTGGGGGGCTTGGGTAAGATAGTGGTGTAGGTGGGGCAGTGTAGGTAGTTGGGTGGAGGATAGAAATGAGTGGAGAATAATTTTATTGGTTGAGTGGATGTAGTGGGTGGAACTAAAGTTGGTGGTTAGACTATATATGTAGAGTATGTGGGAGTGGGTGGGAATTGGGGGTGGGGATGGGAGCAGAGTGAGCCTGAGCCTGGGCGAATGGAGCGAGATGAGCCACGACCAGACTGGACCAGACTGAGCGAGGACAAAAAAATATCTATTTTTGTTGCTAATCCAGGTTGGTATTTAAAATCCCTCTTATTTGGCCAGAGTTCCGAATGCAGTAGTATATATAATGTAGCCAATCAGTGGGTTGAATGTTGATTACGAATGGGGGAAAAAAGGGGAGATTTAGCTGTACTGATGCAGCCGTTGTTTAACAGCTAGCTTATGGGAACTGGAGGGGAGGAGAGGGTAGTGGGCCCAGTAGTGTGCACACCCTAAGTTAGTAGCTTACAGAGAGTACTTCTAGCAGGAAACCGACACTGTGTGCTGATGTCTTGTCTTCTGTATAGATTTATTATATAGTAGGGAAGAGTTCTATTTTCACAACGCTCCTGAGGACTGAAGAGCAGACCAGGTAGTTACTATTTTTAGGGTTGCAGATATGGCACAGCAGTTGCAGAATCTGTAAAGGGAAAACAAAAGAGAAAAAAAGTTATGAAAAGGGAAGCAAAAAGCAGGTGAAAAGGAAAAAAAAGGATTAGCAGAGAAATTGCTGTGAGAGACAGGATAGAACGAGTGAGGTGGAAGAAAAAAGAAAGGTATGTATAGCTCGAATTTCAAAACAGTTAACCCAAGATAAGAATGCAATTCAGAGCAACCAGTGGAGAGCCTTACTATGTATCATTAACATTTTCTGCTTGGCTACAGTCAATTATGTTCTGCAAAGTGTACAGTCACAATCATTAGCTTAAACCATGTGCCACGAGACACTTACTTTGGATAAGTTACAGAGCAGGTTCCACCTTTAGATATAAAGGCAACTATACTGAGCCACTGGTGATTGTGCACAGTTTGCAGCTCAAATCCACTTTAAATAATTGCAGGCTACTTTAATATAGACCACAGTATAACCAAGCCTTACCAAAGTATATGCAGCATAGGTTATAGGGGATTTAAGATAGAGCAGAGAAACAAAAATAAAAACCTGCGATGCTTAGATAATCACATAAAATGGGTGAAAAAAGACAAAATAGTTCCAACAGAAATAGTTTACCAGCGGGACACTATGGAGAGTGACCTAGATGTAGGTTCTATTTGCAGTTTTAAAAATGGTGCTGTTAGAGGGACAGGTATAAATAAATTACATTAATCATCAGAAGGAGAAGAGGCACAATTTGATAGAGAGGTCCAAAGAGACTACAATTGGTTAAAGGGTTATATGGAGATAACTGAGCCATGACCAGAATCAGAGAGGACAAAAAAAAAATCTCTTTTTGCCGCTAATCCAGGTTGGTATTTAAAATCCCTCTTATTTGGCAGAAGTTCCGAATCCAGTAGTATATATAGTCCAGCCAATCAGTAGGCTGAACGTTGCTTAACTATGGTAAAGAAAAGGGGAAATTTAGCTTTATTGACACAACCTTTGTTTAACAGCTAGCTTATGTGAACTGGAGGGGAGGGTAGTGGGCCCAGTAGTATGCACACCCTAAGTTAGTAGCTTACAGAGAGTACTTCTAGCCGGAAACCTACACTGCGGGCTGATGTCTTGTCTTCTGTATAGATTTATTATGTCATAGGGAAGGGTTCCATTTTCACAACGGTCCTGAAGACTGAAGAGCAGACAAGGTAGTTATTGTGTTTAGGGTTGCAGACACAGCGCAGCAGTTGCAGGGACAGGCAAGCACACAACTGGGTGGGGGGTTGCTATGGGCAGTGACCTACTTGTAGGTTCTATGTGCAGTTTTAATACAATAAAAATCACTGTTGGCCAGCAGATATGTGAGTCGAAGTAAAAAATGATGAAAACACCAACGGATTACAAAACAAACATGACTTTAATGACCAGACCGGTTTCGGCAAAACATGCCTTCTTCAGTGATACATAGTCAAAAAAGCAAAAGCAATAAGTCATGAATATTTATAAACAAACTCAACCAATAAGAAAATGCCCAACCCATAAAGGAAGTGGTATGTTCCCGCTCCCAGAAGTACAATTCATAAATCAGGATTATGAAAATTAAACTCAACATAATAATATTAATAATGAATGTGACAGCGTGAATAAATAAAATGCACAAGGATAGCATATAACATTGTATACAGAATAATACAAAAAGCCCACTGAACTTCCTATATATTCATATAATAAGCTACTTTTCATTGGAACATTGAGAAAATATATATAAAATGTCAAAAACATGGGGAAAAATATAATGCACAAAAAAATACATCTAAATGCATAATCTCACCAATGAAATATCACTTCACAAAACCACATAAACGGAACAGATATAAGCTAGATAAAAGTCACAAAACCATGATAAATCGGACGTAATGTGTTGAACTAACATAATACACAAAAAAATGTAAATAATATAACACAAAAATGATAGATCACAATTATACCAATGGCATATGGGTTCATCATAAAAAGTTGTAGTTGTAGGTCAACATGTAGTCCTGGTAGAGAGGACACTTAAAACATGGTATCCACTTGTACCTAAAATGGACAAATACAGTATTTAGATTGTTGCAACCATATACCAATGCAGAGACATTTAACACAGAGGGTATAAATTAAAATCTTCGTAGAGGTTGTAGTTTTAAGTGATCATTCAGACCTGGTGGGAAAAGCGCTCCCAATGTGATAATCCAGTATTTTTCTTTATGATTTAAAATTCTATGCCATCCTTGAGAATTATTCCGATCACCAATAATTCTATCAATAATCATAAAAGTAAAATAAGCATTTGGATGTTTCAATGTGTGACGAAATAAAGCATTGGTTTCTTTTTTATTCTTAATATCACTTCTGTGTTCATTAATGCGAGTTCTAAGTGATCTGGAGGTTTGGCCAATATAGAAGGCTGAACATTGACAGGTGGCTAGATATACTACCCAGCTAGTGCTGCATTTGCCAAAAATTCTGCAATCGTACACTCTACTAGTATTCTAGCAAGTAAATTGTTTGAGTTTACAAACCTGTTTACAAGATCCACAGTGACCACAAGGAAAGGTTCCCAATAATTCATCCCCAGACATAGTAAGCTGCTTGTATATTGCCGCCCCACTTTCCTTATAATTATAGGAACCCAAAAATGTAAAGCATACCGGTTTCGGCCATGTCATGGCCTTTATCAATGCTGTAAATTCAATACAAGTCAGAAAACCCAACCCCTAGTGAGCACCCAATATATAGTACACATTTAAAGTGATATATACCCTTACCAAATACATGAGACATAAAACAATATATTGGAAAAAGGCAACATTTCCACCCCCATAATTATATTAATTCATCATAATAAACATGTAGAATCCATATATTATCATAAATATCCTCGGAATTATTATAGGAGCAAGGGAAATGTACCATAACAAAATTTTATAGGCCATGAAAAAGATTAGGGAAAAAAATCCTTACTTCCCATATGATTATATAGTAATAAACCTACAAAATTTATATTAGTCATAAGTGTTCATTCAAATGTGTACTATATATTGTATGAGTATGCTTTGCATTTTTGGGTTCCTATAATTATTTACAGGAACCTGCTTTATAATAAAGTTGTGGTCGAGTGAACCATACGTGCTGGCTCATCTTTTTTAAACTGTTGATTGGTTGGAGCCGTGCACGTTGTCCGGCGTGCGCGTATCCTGGTTCGGAGTTGTTTAGCTGTTTCCTATCGCGCTGGGGACATCTGGTTCGCCGAATTATTTATTTCTAATTCATTTTGGAGCTGATGAAACAGTCGGGGACCTAACCTTTGTTTTACACTGATGGTGCGTATTTATGGGTGTATCGGCTGCCAATTTTTTCGCATGAGAGGTTTCTTTTCATTTTTACCAATTGCGAACTGACGTTCATCAGGAGTTTCAATTTGTTTGGTACACATTCAAGGTACTGTTTTCTTTGGATTGGGACATTGTGGCATTTTCTACTTCTTTTGAATTTCAACTGGTCGTTTTCTAGTTTTGAACTATGAATATGGGAACTATTTATTCATCATATGAAAGGGGTCGACTCAGGCGGTGGGATCGCTATGCCATTTTGGGCCTAAATATCTACAAACTTTGGATTTAAACTAGCCAAGGTGATTGCAGGCTTGCGAATACGGAGCGTCCGAATTTACAGAATTTTTTGGACTATATATTTTTGTTTTTTTACACTTTGGACAATATTTGAACTTTTATTTCTTAAGTGAGTTATTCACTTGTTTCAATTTGTGTTTATTAAGTCAACAGACATTTTTCATCTGATATATATATTTTTTTGTGGTTTACATATTTGCATCAATATGTTTAATAAGAATGTGGTTGTTTGTTTAATAATGCACAATGATCTATCAACAGGCCGGTAATAGTGGGGATATCTTTGAATGTGAACGACAGGGGCCTATGCCATTTTGAGCGATCATTAGGTCACATTGTTTAGTGAGCATTTGGTTGAATCTTTAGGGGCTTGTGTATGGTTTTTGAACTAATTTTGGTCGGTTGGGTTTACTTTTGGGTTTTAGGTATAGTTATTAAAACATTTGGCCCTACCCTTTATTGTATGGACTATGTATATGTAATATCATATATGATCACAGTTTTGTGACAATTCCATTAGTCTTTTTAACTTTGTAGGCTAGAAGGTTTTCATAATATATTGCTGTATGGTGATGGTTTTTCTAAGGCCTTTAATAATACTGATATATATATATATACAAGGGATTGGTAATAATACAGATGCTTTCTGTACTAATTTAGTACATGGGTGAATTGGTCTTAAGTCCTGATTTATATGAGTCCGTGGGGTTCACGTGACACTATATTTTTCTGAGTGGCCTTGATTTGCATTCAGTACAAAACAAGCATTTTTCTTAAGCATATATGTGATTCTATATCAGGTCGAATCCTGGATGGTTTATGGGTTGGTCTGATCACAACATCTTATGGTGGCAATATACTGTATTAAAGTTGGATACTTAGGCAGAGACGCAAGTCGGCCTATTGATGGGCAACACTCTCTATTTCTTAGAGCTGGATTATAAATCCAATTGGGTGTATGGTGTTTTGGATTTTGGCTTCAGTCATTGTAGTTATGACATTTAGAATTGACAATTGTTTATGGAGACGAAGGTCAGCTTTTGATTAAGATTTTTTGTACATTGGCCACTTATGGTAAGATAGCCAAAGGGTTCATTTTTGACCTGAATAAGGTTCAACCAAATATGGTTGGGAGGTTATACCTAACATGGACAAATAGCATTTATATGGATTATTAGATGTTTGTGTTTGCTCTGAAGGCCACTCGGATATTTGGTGCACTTATATTATAGTAATTTTGGGTGTTTCATACCTCAGTTATGGATATTAGTGATTTATTGAAGGGGCTTTCGGCCGATCAAGATAATTTGGAGGTGTTTGGCCTAAATACTTTATCAGGACCTGATTCCATGAACACAATATCAGATGGCCAATCCCAATGTAATAACATGTTTTCTAAGCTTAATAGACATATGAAAGCCTTACGTACTAATGTATGGCATTTGAAACTTTTCAAAGCCTACAAAGTTAAAGATATTACTCCCAGGGGATTAAGGGTCCGTATACAACCCATTGTGGCCAATATAGATAGCAAGCTTTCTAAGGAATGGGCGGAGGCACAACATTTATCCTCCATGCATTTTGTTGATTGTTTATTAAGGTATTATGACAGGACTATTCAGAGTCAACTCACAGAGATTGAAATTTTGTGTGGTGAGGTAGAAAAATTGAGATCTGAGGTGTTATATTCACAACATGTTTCAGACCTGGCTAAGGACCTTTCAATATTGGAAAAACAGCTCACAAAAAGGAAAATCAATAAGTTTAATCGTGATTTGATGGACTGTGAAAAAGGGAAACCTTTTGTAAATCAAAAATCAGTCAGATTTCAGGATTCTAGGTATACCAATACTAATAAAAAAAGACCAAGGTCCATCTTAAGACATCATAAAGCCATGTCTGATACTACTTCAGAGGAGGAGGCCTCCTCTGTAACGGATGGGGAGAGTTTTTCACGCCAGGTGTCCCCAGCAGCGAAAAGGAAACAGCCACCCCCTTTAGAGTTAGGGGTAGGAGGCGGGGTGGCAAGAAACACAGGAACAAATTCCGGCAACCTAACCCTACAGTCCCTATTACAACAAATGGTGACGTAATTGACAATATTCACAACATTTCTTCTTTTGAACTCTCTTCTGTACATACACAACTATTGAATAAAGGACTATCTTTTGTACCTTCATCATTGGTTCCAGAAACTCAGTTATTACAAGATGTTGACGAATTTTGTAGAATACTTAACCTAAAAATCTTTTTTGCAGATCAGGAAAATACTCAAAGATCATCTGAATTTAGGTTTAGGAAATCTAATTTCATTCCCCCCATGAACAAACATGTGTCTATTTTTAGAGAGTGTATAATGAAAGAGTTACATTTTTCTAATTTGTATGGGCCTACTGAAAATAATCTAACAGCAGCAGAAAGGCAAGCTTTGGTTGAGCTTGGTAATAATCATAATATAGTTATAACTATGGCGGACAAAGGAGGAGCAGTTGTGATTTTGGATCATTCCTTATACAACCAGGAAGCCTTGCGACAATTAGCAGATTCTAGTTTTTACATGGTATTAAATGTGGATCCTACTTTATCTTTTAAGAGAGAAATTGATGATTTTTTGGATTTGTCGGTGCAACAAGGTATCATTACCACACAGGTAGGTTTGCAACTTAAGGTAGAGGAGCCTAGTTCTCAGTACCTATATATGCTACCAAAGATACATAAAGATCCATTACATCCTCCTGGCAGACCTATAGTTTCAGGTAGGGGTTCCTTAATGGAACCATTGTCAGCTTTTTTGACTTACTATTTGAAGCCTTTGCTGACGCTTATTAGGTCTCGCATTAAGGACACCACCGAATTCCTTAACATCATCAATGATTCGCAATTAGAATCGCATTGGCTGCTTTGTACACTTGATGTGGCTTCACTATATACATGTTCCCACATGATCAGGGAATTTTAGCGGTTTCCTTTTGGTTATATAAATCCAACCTCTATTCTTTGGCCTTCAACAACTTTTTGATCAAACTAACTGAACTGGTACTGCGGAAGAATATCTTTTATTATGAAGGGAAGGCCTATTGGCAGATCAAGGGCACTGCGATGGGTGCTTCTTTTGCACCCATTTATGCAGATTTGTTCATGGGGTATTATGAGGCTAAGTATATATATGATGACCATCATAACAAATTTCTACAACATCTGGATATCTGGCGCAGATATCTAGACGATTGCTGGATGGTGTGGCGTGGAAATAAGCAATGTTTAATTCAGTTTGTGGATTATTTGAACAACAATTCTCTTGGCATTCGGTTCACGGTTAACATTGAACATTCAGAGATTGTATTTTTGGATGTTAAGGTTTCTAAACTTGTAGATAATACTTTATCGACTACTATATATCGCAAATTCCCCAAATACAATACTTTATTACATGCCAAGAGTTCTCATCCTCGCCATACCATCCGCAATATTCCAAAATCTCAATTTATGAGAATCAGACGTATTTGTTCATCCGATCAGGATTATTTGGATTGCAGTCTGGATTTATCCCGCAGATTTTTACAAAGGGGTTATGAATCTCAACTTCTAGCCAATGCTGCAGGACAAACTAATAGAATGACACGTCAGGATTTGTTATGTTACAAAACAGATAATAGGGAGTGTAAGAAGTCAAATAACCATCAACCGATACGGCTAGTAACTACTTATGGTACTAATACGAATCGCTTTAGGGATGTCATTAATCAACATTGGGGCATTCTTTTGTCACATGAGGTTTTAAGCAGGTTGTTGCCTGAACACTGTCAATTTTCCTATCGGCGGGGCAGAAACATGAATTCACATTTCACACATTATAAAAGATACATTCCAAGTTTACCACAACAAAGAACTTTAAGTGGTGAATTACTAAGGGGTTGTTATCCTTGTGGTCATTGTACTGCTTGCCAACATTTGCAGCAAACAAAAGAATTTTCTAGCAAAAATACGTCTAGAATTTTTGAAATAAGGGTTTTTGCCAATTGCAGTACAGACTGGGTTGTGTATTTGGCAACCTGTAGCTGTTCTGCATTTTATGTTGGACAAACGTCGAGACCAGTGAAATTTAGAATAGGGGAACATCTAAGTGCAATAAAGAATAAACGTGTTGCCAATGCCTTATTTAAACATACTTTGGAACATGCCTCAGCAATTTTCCGGTTTGTTGTTATAGACAGGATAACCCTTCATAGGGGTTTTAAAGCCGGATGGCATCAAAAACTCAATCAAATGGAAAATAGGTGGATAATCCAATTGGGTGGTTTATTTAGACCTGGGTTAAACATGTTAGAATAGATTATTTCATAATTAATGCATATATATGATGATTTAGGGGGTGTTGGTTTATGTACCATTTATTGCCTTTGTTTTTCATATAAGCAACAGGCCTATTGGTTAGTATTTAGGGGTAATTATATGGTATCATTGGTTGTTTTTACTGTGATATTTTAGAACCCCAGAAGTTATTCTATAGTTTACAGGCCGTTGTTTAATATTATGGTAACAAAAGGTTCAAGGGACATTTTCAATTCAATAGGAACGTGGAATATGTATATACAATTTCTATGTTTTACTGATGTTATTTATTGACATCATAATTTTTTGTAATTATGTGTATATATTATATATCGTTTGGAGAGGTTGTTTGAACCAATACTCTCATAATAGTTGGAATGAACACTTATGACTAATATAAATTTTGTAGGTTTATTACTATATAATCATATGGGAAGTAAGGATTTTTTTCCCTAATCTTTTTCATGGCCTATAAAATTTTGTTATGGTACATTTCCCTTGCTCCTATAATAATTCCGAGGATATTTATGATAATATATGGATTCTACATGTTTATTATGATGAATTAATATAATTATGGGGGTGGAAATGTTGCCTTTTTCCAATATATTGTTTTATGTCTCATGTATTTGGTAAGGGTATATATCACTTTAAATGTGTACTATATATTGGGTGCTCACTAGGGGTCGGGTTTTCTGACTTGTATTGAATTTACAGCATTGATAAAGGCCATGACATGGCCGAAATCGGTATGCTTTACATTTTTAGGTTCCTATAATTATTTACAGGAACCTGCTTTATAATAAAGTTGTGGTCGAGTGAACCATACGTGCTGGCTCATCTTTTTTAAACTGTTGATTGGTTGGAGCCGTGCACGTTGTCCGGCGTGCGCGTATCCTGGTTCGGAGTTGTTCACTGCTGTCAGCCTAACAACAACAGGGCTATTACTCCCCAAATTTTTCTTGCTTTCCCTTTGTGCAAGGATACTACCCTTGGGATTTTCCCATTCTCAAGCACTTCTTCACTGGTCACTAATGTGTTAAAGAATTCAGTCAGAGGATCTATTTACACACTGGCTAGATTACCGAGGCCTTTCCTTTGCCTTAACAACCCTTAAAGTATACAGTTAACTCTTCACCTTGTCCTTCTTTATCACATTGAATGTCTACTGCTCTACCAACTTTATTTCACCTGCTCCCTCTACCCACTCTGCCCTAATTCCCTACAAGCATTACACAGTACTCTACCTTTCCTTCAGGAAGATAGATGCAGAGTATTCATTAAATACCTCTTCATTTTTCTTTTTCTTTTTCTCTTTTTATGTTTTTCCAGCTTTCCCAGACATTTTCCCTCAACCTGGGAAGATATCCCTGTCCTTTCTTTTTCTTTCTTTCTTTCTTCTTTCTTTCTTTCTTTCTTTCTTTCTTTCTTTCTTCTTACTTTCTTTCTTTCTTTCCTTTCTTCCTTTCTTATTTCTTACTTTCTTTCATTCTTTCTTTCTTTTTCTTTCATTCCTTCTTCTTACTTTCTTTCCTTCTTTCCTTCTTCCCTTCTGTCTGTCTTTCCTTCCTTCCTTCCTTCCTTCCTTCTTTCCTTCTGTCTTTCATTCTTTCCTTCTGTCTTTCCTTCTGTCTTTTCTTCTGTCCTTCTTTCCTTCTGTCTTTCCTTCCTTCCTTCTGTCTTTTTGTCTTTCCTTCCTTCCTTCTTTCTTACTTTCTTTCATTCTTTCTTTCTTTCCTTCTACTTTCTTTCTTTCTTTTCTTCTTTCTTTCTTTCCTTCCTTCCTTCTTTCTTTCTTTCTTCTTTCTTTCCTTCCTTCTTCCTCTCTTTCTTTCTTTCTTTCTTCTTTCTTTCCTTCTTTCATTCTTTCTTTCTTTCTTTCCTTCTGTCTTTCTTTCCTTCTTTCTTTCCTTTCTTTCTTTCTTTCTTTCCTTCCTTCTTTCTCTTTCTTTCTTTCTTTCTTTCTTTCTTTCTTTCTTTCCCTCCTTCCTTCTTTCTTTCTTTCATTCTTTCTTTCTTCTTTCTTTCCTTGCTTCTTTCTTACGTTCTTTCTTTCTTCTTTCTTTCCTTCTTTTTTCTTTCTTTCTTTCTTTCCTTACTTCTTTATTTCTTTCTTTCTTCCTTTATTTCTTCTTTCTTTCCTCCCTTTCTCTCTTTCTTTCTTTCTTTCTTCCTTCCTTCCTTCCTTTCTTTCTTTCTTTCTTTCTTTCTTTCTTTCTTTCTTTCTTTCTTTCTTTCTTTCTTTCTTCTTTCTTTCATTCATTCCTTCTTTCTTTTTCTTTCTTTCTTTCTTTCTTTCTTTTCTTTCTTTCTTCTTTCTTTCTTCTCAAAAAGGCTTTATTCCCCATCTCAGCCTCCCCTGTGGCATAGAAGGATAAGGCCCCAACTATGACCCAGGTAACCTGAGTTCATTTATCAGCTTGATGGTACAGGAGGGGAAGACTGATGTGCTTATCTTGGGAGGGGCAGCACTGCAATGGTGACAGATGACATCTCTCATGGGCCTGACAGAAGCTGTAATGTGAAAGGGCTGCTGAACTGGAGGAAGTATGTTAGACTGCATGTGCCTTAGAGGAGTGTCTGCCCAAGTCCTGGGGTGGATACCCTTCCTAGGCCATGCCTCATTGCCTACCCAGACTTATCAGACATCAGCACTGAAAGTAAGAGGTTAGGGCTATCATTTAATAATATAAGCTGGTCTACTATGCTCCTGTGCTCTATTGCTGAACTTGGGAGTGGTTAGTTCCATGGTCTGGTTGGGAATTAAATGAAGAACATCAGCATCCTAAATCATTAGCACTAATGTGCAAAAGAAAAAAACATGCTTTTGGCCCTCATCTTGACTGGTTTATCAATCGTCTCACTCATGCCTTTTTTGCCCTCAGCGTCTTTGTTTCCCCTAAGCCTACTTCCTTGTACTGCACCTCTTCTACTTCTCCTTACCCACCCCTCAAGTTCTTGTGCATTGTCTCTTTTACCTTAATTGTGTGCCTTACCTCTTGACCTACCTACATTGTTCTTATCTTCTTTTTCCCTTTTCTGCCTGTTTCACAAGTCTTTACCCATAGATTTGAGTGTCCACCCCGCATCTATTTCCATATCTTGTTCATCCCCTCATTTGGCCTTCTTTCCCCTAACACATGCATGACCCTTTCCCCAAATTTAGTATAATCCACCCCTCTGAAATTCTTCATCATCACCTTTGCCTTTGATTTCTTACCCTTCCCTCTTGTTATAACCACACAGAGAGTTGATCATTATTGTCTACTTGTATCTTCAGATGGACATCTCTGACCACCTCCACCTTGGTTAGGACCAAATTTAGAATTCTGTCCTTTATGGTAGTAGTATAGGGGACAGTCCTGGGGTAAATTTTCTACTTCCCAGCCATAGATTTAAAGTTTACTATGAATATGTACAGGGGTGAGCTTTGTTTTACATGGATGGAGAGTTTGTTCCAGAGCAGTGGTATCCTCTGCTAGATATACGTGTCTCTCCAAACCATTCTGTAGATGTTGCAGAAGAAGTTTAGATCACTAAACCAAGTATTTCTGATGCCATTTGGTTTGCTGATGTGCAGTGAATCCATCAGGAATGGGTCAGAGGATGCCTTGTATGCTAGACACAGGTCACCTCTTAGTAGTCTGTGGGATACTGAGTATAGTGATAGGACTTTGAATAGATCCATGTAGGACATGTTGTTTAGGTTTTGTATCCTTTTAGTAAGGTATCTCTGTGGATATTCCAGTTGTTGCAAGAGTCTGGACAGATATATGACAAAAAGGGCATTATATTCAATGATTGGTCTAATGAAGGCTGAGTAAAAGGGGACAATGACATCCCTAGATCTAGACACAATCTCATTGTTTATAAGATGAGCAATATAGAAGTACTTTCTTTTGGCAATGGACACATGTTGTTGAAATTTAGGTTATTGTCTACATAAGTTCCCAAACACCAAGCAACTGCATCAACCCTTAGTGTACTAGTCTTGATTGTAATTACAGATATAATTGTAAGAGAACCTTAGTTTATTTTGCTGTTTGCTTTTCATTTGGCACTTTGTAGGTTGGAAAGACAAAAACAAAACTGAATAAGAGAATAAGTGAACATGTGCATACAATTAAAAAATATAACAATGCACTTTATAAACACTCTTTTAATGTGTTCTAACTTTAACAAATGTTTATTTATGTCAATTGTCACTGAATCAGTGACAGAACCATCCCCCTTCAAGAAAGAGATTTAAATAACACATTAGAAATTAAAGAGCTGAGGTAGTAGATTAATCTAGATGGTGGACATCAACCAGGTCTTTGAATATTAAGAGGGTATAAAACATCCACTGAAACAATTTAAAAAGTTGATATAAGTAGAAGAAAGCCTAGGACATTTTTGAAATATTTTATATGACTATATATTTAGAAAATTGATAAACTGGACCAGTTTTAATATATTTGTTTTTGATAAATTATGTCACTTTAAATTATTTACTTTTTACTTTGTTGATCAAGTTGGTAGTCTGGTCATCAGACCATTTTTAATCAAGACTCAGACAAGACAGGTAGTTACAAATGTTATAAGCATTTACCGTTTTCTTATACCATAAAGTGCAGTGAGTGTGACATAAAGTGTACAGAGTAAAGAAGCATTTGATCTGACTATAATATAAACACAGAAGTTTGAAATATTTACAATTCAGTGGTGCTTCAGTAAAACTACTGTATAGCAAACACTAGGCAATTAAACAACTGTGGAAAACAAAACTGCAAAAATACAATAATAATAACAATAATAATAAATACAAGTAATGGTTAATGAGTCATATGACCATTATTACTGTGTTTAATTGATTGTGCGGAATGTCTGCAGTTCCAATGACATCATATGGTAGTTGAAACTGCTTAATGGAATGTGTTTGAGGTGGTTTTAGTCAACAAAGTGTCTTCCATCTTCCTTGTTGGGAAGTATTTACTTTTTTGTTTTTTTGAAGGGGAGTATTTTCTGATTTATTAAGTTTCAGTAATGACCATTGCTTCAGATTCAGCTTGTTGTACCCTGTTGTCTGGAAGAACCCATCTTTTGATCATAATATTCAGATTTAGTAAAGCAATTCTGACACCTTTATGGACAGCCATAACCTTTATTCCTTAGTTGAAATTCATGCTATTTGCAAAAGCAGCAGTTAATAGTCAGGGGTAACAGGTGTGGAGTTCAGTATTATAGCTTTAGCTCTCACAATCTTGATGGATGGAAGGTACTGAACACATTCAATTTTGTTTATATTTTTTATTTTACTACAAGGTCAAAAGGGTGTGTCGTATAAGTTATCTGTTGCG